>NW_015151574.1:67420-91118 GCF_000732505.1 Cyprinodon variegatus | reverse complement strand
ATATATATATATATATATATATATATATATATATATATATATATATATATATATATATTTATGCAAGCTGTTCTACATAGTCATAACAGCAAAGTTGAGTAGCGCTAAGAATCTGTCAACGCTTTAGTGTATGAAGTATTTTAATGGATCAATATAAATGATGCTTCTGTTAATGCAACAAATTATGATATCTGTTTGATTATAAACTACTTATGAACTGTTTTTTTTCTCTGTTCAGTAGCAAACTAGTTAGTAGCTATGGCTAATGAGAAAACAGGTAATGATAATCCTTTGTGGTGTAATGGGAAGATGAGTCAACATATATTCAATAATCCACAGCAATGGCATCTCTGCTATTGTATTCCTCACCATTATCATGCTTCTGCTGTACTGCTGTGATGTGCTAAACTTTACTACACAGTGGTGGAAAGGTATTTTTTACTCATTACTTCATCTGAATTACTTAAAAAAAAGCTTGGTCTCTTTTATTTCTTAAAATGTCTCCATTTCATCTTCGTCTCCCTTTTCCCTGTCCATGTGGAAAGAGTTCCCATACAGTACACGAGTTCTTTCCTACATCATCTTTTTTCTTTCCCCAAACTGCATTATTAATAACATTTTCTTGAATTTAGTTTATATCCCATTTGACAAAACATTAATGTCTTCCATCTGATATTTACACACATTTTGCTGTTCTATTCTTCATTGTGTTTTTTTGTCGATTCTTGTGTGTTTCTCATCCCAACCTTTCTGTCTTTGCATCGTTTTCTTCTTTCATCCATCCTTCCCCAATGATCAGACTAATCACGTCCTCTAGTTGCGGCACCTCAAGCATGTTCCCCTCTGACGCAGTCTATTTAATCTCTGTCCCACAAGGGATCTCTCACATGGAACTGCAGTCTCCTTAATAAGGACAATTTTTCTTGCCCTGCAACTCCTCAGCTCCTACTCTCCTCCCCCACTGGTGTCTGTCTTTCCCTTTCCTTCCTTTCCCTTGTGACTCTGAAAAGGGGCTGGAAGAAGTGAAAGAGGAAGCATTGAGAAAAGGAGAAAGTGATGGCTCTCAGAGGACAGATTATAAATGATACACAGCCATTTTACTCTGAGTAGAACCACTGTGGGCAAAACCACAGTGCACACTCACATAAATACATTGCCACTCACACAGGTGATCACAATAGTGTAGATGCAATGACCTTGAGGGCGACTTCCACAGTATTTTAACAAAGCAGTCAAAAATATATATTTTTCTACTGTAATATCACAATCTTGATTTTATCATCATCTCTACATAAAACATTCTTTTTAAAAGGTAAAATAGATAACAGGAATTAGATCAAAGAACACTTCTGAAATAATTAGTATAGCAGACATTTTATAAGTCCACACCAAATCTGTAAGTTCCATCTAGCTTTTTGATCTCTTGCTCTTTTATCTGGCTCAGATAACGACGGCCGATAAAGTAATTTACGCATATAGTATAATAAAATTATCACAACAGAGTATGGTTGTTTGCAGAAATCAACAATGTTTGAGTATGCTTTAAAATATTTTCTGGAAAGAATAAAGATATTTTTTACTGTTATGCTTTAATTTGTATTAATGTGCAGTGATGTCACAGCTCACCACGCACATCAGTTTTAACAGCTTTGTAAGGGTTTGCTATGTTTAAAATCGTCATTGGAATCAACAACAAAAAACTGTATGAAATTCAGTTAGAGCCATGCTAATAAATTTAATTTTAATTAACAACATTTTTATCAAATGAAATTATTTGATAAATTAGTTTTCAAAACCAGTGGGTTTTAACAGTGATTGAATCGTTAGATAGAAACTTTAAATATGTGCTATGATGATAAGACAACAATATATACCTAATTTAGTTGTAGACGCATGCGTCTGTAAATGCTTTCATACTATGGTCCATCCGTCCATACAGATGAAAAGGTCTTGGTCTTTATATGCTCTTAAATTATTAAACATTTAAAAAGATTAAAGTAATATTTAACAAAACTGTTCTTCTATTATATCTATATGATGAGGTGTTCAATTAATGTTTGTGTCAAGCTTTGAAGTTACTGTATTTTAGTGCAAATATGTTTTTCAAATCCTACATCTAAATACTGAAAAAATGTTTGTATAGCCACACTGAGATATAGTCAGCCATTTTACTTTCTTTGGTTCTTCTAAAATTTCTGATTTGAAATGTCAATAACTATCTGAGTAAATTCAACTTAATCAGCTAATTTTAAATTTAACTGGAATTATCTATTTTAGATTTTAAATGGGTATTCTCTACATTCAGTCAAATTCAATTAAAAAATATTATATTAATCCCAAAGGAAAATAAGATAATGATCCTTCATAAAATGTGCTCTCAAAAAGTGTGTTCAGATTACTTTAATTGCTCATTATACTTGAAGCATGTATGTGCTGCATGGAAATGAGACATGTGGACACAAGATCTGCAGCTTGCCACTCTGTACGACTTTTCCCCTTGTGCCTAATACTCTGGCTGACTCTATGTGGACATGTCCTGCATAGGCTGCAAGCTTAAAACACCACACAACATATAAAAACAGAAAACAGTTGTTTTTAACAGTTTTTTATGGAGATTTTGATCAGCATATTCTTTCACCAGTGAACACAGACCATGGCACTAAAATGTAGCAATCACCTTTAAACTAAGTCACAATATCTACATATTTTTGACATCCCCAGAGCTGCTGATATAGGATCCCTAATACTTCTGTGAGTGACAGCATTAAATTTACTGCTGTGTTAAAGTGCAATAACTTAGGCTGCATTTATATTGACTGTACTTCAAAATACTGTTATGTAAAAAACACAAAACAATATTATGTATTAAAAAGTGCTTATATTTAGAGCAGTTAAAATTAATTCTATGCTATTTTAATACAGATATTGCTGTGTATTGTTTACACAATACACTTTAAAATACAAGCAACACGCCTGGCTGGGTAATATCTATTAGGAGATATTTGTTGTTTTTTTGGTAGAATATTGTCACAAGGTCTGGCAAAGACTCAAACGGTTTTGGGGCTGGTCGAATGCCTGGCTTAGTCCATCTGTCTTTCTCCATATTATGAGAAACCTTAACTTTAACATACAACAGACTTTAGCGACACTTGGGATTCTTCCAACTCTCCTTGTTTTAGTGGCCTTTTTAAAAGGTAGTCAACGAACTGAGAGTTCTGCAAGGAACTAGACCTAGTTCAGTATGCAAGGACCTAGACCCAAAAAGAGTGTAATGGAATGAAAGAGAATTATTAATGTTTTTACTTTAAAAAAAATATATTATATATTATATATTTTTTATAAATGTATAAAATATTTGAAAAAGGTTTGTTACGATTACTGGAAGCAGTTTGCCTAAGTAGGCTGCTTAAAATTCACACTTGTAAAGTTCTTGTCTATCCTTATAGATTTGATACAGTACATAGAAGTTTTTGTCTACAGAAATGAATAATCTTAGTAGAAACTTGGTACATGCTGAAGAAAAACCAACAACCTGGAAATAAAGGTCAGTCACATGGGTTACAATAAAGGTTAGATATATACTGGTTAAAAAAAAAAAGTAAAGGGAACGCTCAAAAAACACATCTTAGGTCCAAATGAATGAAATAATCTCTAATGTGCCGACAACAAAATCACACAAAATTCATTAATGTAAATCATATTTATAAACCAATAGAGTCCTGGATTTGGAGTCACACACAAAATTAAATTGTAAAAACATACCACAGGCTGTTCCATCTTTGATGTACTGTCATTAAACAGGTCAAAATAAGGCTCGATATTGTGTGACATCCACATGCCTGTAAGATCTCCCTACAATGCCTGGGCATCTTACTGATGAGGTGGTGGATGGACTCCTGAGGGATCTCCTCCTAGACCTGGACTAAAGCATCCATCAACTAATGGACAATATCTGGTGCAACATGATGTTGGTGGATGGATTGAGACATGATATCCCAGATGCGCTAAATTGGATTCAGATCTGGGGAATGGACGGGCCACTCCGTAGCTTCAGTGCCTTCATCTTTCAGAAACTGCTGACGCACTAAAGCCACATTATATCTAACGTTGATCTGCATTAGTGGGAGCCCAGGGCCAACTGCACCAGCATATGATCTCACAAGGGGTCTATGGATCCAGTATTGGTACCTAATGGCAGTCATGCTTCTTCTGGTGAGCACATGGAAGGATGTGCGGCCCTCCAAAGAAATGCCACACTATTACTGACTATGACTGCCATCATGCTAAAGGATGTCGCAGGCCGCAGATTGCTCGGCACGGTGTCTCCAGACAGTCATGTCTATCCCATGTGCTCAATGTGAACCTTCCTCTGTGAAGAACACAGGGCACCAGTGGTGAATCTTCATGGTGTTGGGCTGCAAGCACAACCCCCATCTGTGGACATCGGGCACTCATACCATCCTCATGGAGCTGTTTTCTTAACGTTTTTGCAGACACATTCACATTTGTGGCCTGCTGAGGTAGCTTTACAGGACTCTGGCAGTGCTACTCCTGTTCATCTTACACAAAGGCAGAGGTAGCAGCCCTGCTGCTGGGTAGTTGCCCTCCTACAACCTCCTCCACATCTCCTGGTGTACTGGTCTGTCTCCTGGTAGCGCCTCCAGCCTCTGGACACTGTGCTGACAGACATAGCAAACCTTCTTCCACCATGAATGTGAAAGCACAACAAACATTTAAAAGTGACCACAACATCAGCTAGAAAGCATAGGTACTGAGAAGTGGTCTGTGTTCCCCTCTTATTATCCCACTTCTTTATTGTGTGTGTCTTGCTAATTACCAATAATTTCCACCTGTTGTATATTCAATTTGCACAACAGCATGTGAAATGGATTGTCAATCGGTATTGCTTCCTAAGGGTACAGTTTCATTTCAAAGAAGATTGATTTAATTCAAATTATATTGTTTTGTTTAATTGTTGCCTTTATTTTCTGAGCAGTGTATCCAGCCTTTTTCTTTTCGATTCTTGACACATTTCAGTAAAATTCAGATGAGATTCATACAAGGTGTCACATAAGATGTGACATTTCACATTATTATTAGATAAGTTGCTTTGTAGCTTATTGCAAATGGTAGAACCAAAATTACTTAAGTATTACCAATGTGTTCTGAAATATAACTTATTGAACTTTCAAACATGTATGGTGCCTTATATGGGTCTATTAAGCAATAATCGATTTATAAACTAATCAGTGAAAGTTTGGTTATCACCTTCATGTCTTTATAAAAAGAGAGGCAAATATTTTACCTTTCATTATGAATACACACAGTGGAAAAGCAGTAACGATTCTTAGAATGATCGCCCTGCGATGAGTTATGAAGTGCAATAAATCCTGACTTCCAAATAAGGGTTTAATTATAGTCTCCAGAGAGCTACATTTGGGTCTAGTTCAACTGACAGTGATTAATCATGTTCTGAGAAAAAGAATTTGTTTCTTGCAGTAATCTACTGCAAATCACTATGTGTCTAAACCAAGGTAGAATGTATAGACAAACACATTTTAAAGACAAACAGACAGTTATAAAATGTTTCATACAGATGTTAGCCATCATTGAAGTCAGCTACGCTGTAGATCATTGATCGAATAAAAGGCCTGATGCCAAAAAGCCAGACATTAACAGCCTTTTCCCATGGTGCCTGGGGATGTATAATATATGTTTTATACAACTATATATGTCTTATGTAGGTACAGTATAAGATATGTCTGTCTTTGTGACTATAATCTTTACAGCTAAATTTGTTAAACATGACATAAATTTGTAAAATATGCTGGAAAATGTGTTTTACTGCTTAGAAATAAGGAATTCATCAATATTTTCATGCTGCAACTATCCATCCATCCATGAACCAGAAATGGACAATATTACAGTGGCCCAGGTTTTTATTTAGGGGTATTAGAAGAAAGGGACTGAAAATTATTACATGGGAATCTTTCTGTATTTTTAATTTTAAAATAATATATCAATTTACCTTTGTGCCTAAACTATATTATATTTTTTACTAGTCTGTTTAAAGAATACTTAAGAAAAGTAATGTCTATGGTTATGTCATACAGTAAAACGTGACATGTGTATCCTCACCGGCCACTTTATTAGGTACCCCATGCTAGTAACGGGTTGGCCCCCTTTTGCCTTTAGAACTGCCTCAATTCTTCGTGGCATATTCAACAAGGTGCTGGAAGCATTCCTCAGGGAGTTTGGTCCATATTGACATGATGGCATCACACAGTTGCCGCAGATTTGTCGGGTGCACAACCATGATGCAAATCTCCCGTTCCACCACATCCCAAAGATGCTCTATTGGATTAAGATCTGGTGACTGTGTAGGCCATTTGAGTACAGTGAACTCATTGTCATGTTCAAGAAACCAGTCTGAGATGATTCCAGCTTTATGACATGGCGCATTATCCTGCTGAAAGTAGCCATCAGAAGTTGGGTACATTGTGGTCATAAAGGGATGGACATGGTCAGCAACAGTACTCAGGTAGGCTGTGGCGTTGCAACGATGCTCAATTGGTACCAAGGGGCCCAAAGAGTGCCAAGAAAATATTCCCCACACCATGACACCACCACCACCAGCCTGAACCGTTGATACAAGGCAGGATGGATCCATGCTTTCATGTTGTAGACGCCAAATTCTGACCCTACCATCCGAATGTTGCAGCAGAAATCCAGACTCATCAGACCAGGCAACGTTTTTCCAATCTTCTATTGTCCAATTTCGATGAGCTTGTGCAAATTTTAGCCTCAGTTTCCTGTTCTTAGCTGAAAGGAGTGGTACCCGGTGTGGTCTTCTGCTGCTTGTAGCCCATCTGCCTCAAAGTTCAGAGATGCTCTTCTGCCCACCTTGGTTGTAACGGGTGGTTATTTGAGTCACTGTTGCCCTTCTATCAGCTCGAACCAGTCTGGCCATTCTCCTCTGACCTCTGGCATCAACAAGGCATTTCCGCCCACAGAACTGCCGCTCACTGGATGTTTTTTCTTTTTCAGACCATTCTCTGTAAACCCTAGAGATGGTTGTGCGTGAAAATCCCAGTAGATCAGCAGTTTCTGAAATACTCAGACAGCCCTTCTGGCACCAACAATCATGCCACGTTCAAAGTCACTCAAATCACCTTTCTTCCCCATACTGATGCTCGGTTTGAACTGCAGGAGATTGTCTTGACCTTGTCTACATGCCTAAATTCACTGAGTTGCCGCCATGTGATTGGCTGCTTAGAAATTAAGTGTTAACGAGTAGTTGGACAGGTGTACCTAATAAAGTGGCCGGTGAGTGTATAAGTTACATAAAAAGTCGTTAAGGATTTAATTAAAACTGGTTTGTTTGACTCATTAAGAACTCATAGCGCTAATTGCCTCTATTGACAACAATGAGACTTAAAGGTGGGAGACACACAGCAAAGGTCCCAAGTTTGTTGGGCAGCTGTGCAGAGTTCTAATAGCCTGAGCTTGAGACTCTACCACTTTGTGACATGTTGCCCCAAAAGGCTTAACAAAAACATAGGGTTTAGGGCTAAATACTAGGAAATATAAACACAATACTTTAAATATGTTATTTCCTAGTTAACTTCTTATTGTACTTTTTGATACAGTAAATACTCCATCTCCTTATATTTTATTAATCCTCTGGAAAAGTGTGTATTCAGAAAAGTCAAAAAGTCAGTCTCAACAAATTAAATTTCTATGGCTGGGTTAATACAGTACACAGGACATAACACCACTTTTTGTGCATTGTAGTCTCACCTGACTGTTGAAAGCAAGGGAAATGGTTTGATGGAAATAATTACTTAAGTCATAGCAGGATTTGAATGTGAACACTTGCTAATTTATTTTCTTTGAAGACTTTTCCCACTCTCTGTCTTGTCATTCTTCCTGTTTGGGAAAGAAAAAAAATATACAGTTTTATCCAGAAGAAGTGGGCAATATCACTGAAATAGATTGAGAGTTTAACCAGATATGATGCTTCTTTGCTCAAAAATGCAAAATATGTGCACCTACTACAAAAGAAAAATAAGAAGTGAGAACAGAACATATCAGAAAAACTCTCAAATTGGTTGTTTTGCACTTGTACAGGCGATTTGAGTCTTATATAAGGAGGAATTTTTACATAAGAAATATTTTGTAAAACCAAGAATGGAATATTCTCAAAACCTGAGGCATTCTTTGTTTGGAGAGAGAAAAACTATGAGCTTTTAGTTCTTCTTATGTTCTCTCATTATCAATTTAACTATCAGCCAGTAAGGTCAGGTTGTATTTACTCTTCCTAGTTCCCAGCATCTTGCAGTACATTTTCACCCTTTCTCTTATAGTCCTTTGCTCACACATAATAGGGTGTGCATCAGAGTGTGTTGATTTCCCTTACCTGTCATGACTATTTTATTACTCTCTCTGGTAGTTTGAATTTTAATAGCAGTCCCTATTGTGTTGTGCTTATCTGAGCCCATGGGTGAAACCAGAGACTGACACCCAGATGGGAGACTGTAGATAGACCACTGTCACTCTCCCTTTCAGCCTCTTGGCCCCGGATGTTCTCTCTTTTCACTCATCTGGGGAAGGCTTGCTGATGTATGTCTGTGTTTGCATTAAATGTACAGAAATTCAGTTTTTTGTGTGCTTCCTAGAGAAAAGACTGAAGAATGCCGGAATCTTTATGTGTTGGAGCACTTTTGCAGCAGTCTTTTTTTAATGTAGATGTTTTGTAACACAAAATAAGATATAATTGTAATTTACAGAACGTATTTACATCTTCATAACTTACACTGTCTTGTCACACAGAGGTCCTTTTAATTCAAAAATAACACATAGATGTGTCATACTTTGAAATTTAATATCACAGCAATGCACGTGCCTTAATCTCCTAATATCTGTGAGTTAACCTAACACATTGTATCCATACCATGGCTAGAATTTTTTTTACTATACAGAGTGATGACAAAGCTCAATAACATGGAGGAATAAATTAATGAAAGATAGACTGATGGTGGATAGACAAAAACAAAGGAGTGATGCATGGATACTTTTACTGCCTAAATGGTTGACCAGTCTGGAATTACAGGATAATGTTACTGACCCCGTTACACTTTGTCCTTTTTACTAAGCAGTTGTGTCCAAACAATCCCTGACCATCTCTTTACTTTTCTTTGCCACACACAAACACACCTCTGCTGCCCTCTCACAACCAGTAAACAGATGTCTCATTAAAGTTTTGTTCTTGTGTAGGGCATTCGATCTGGCTAGTATTACACTTTACTAAGCACAGATGGTGGAAAAGATACATAAATAACTAAGAAATTGAGTAAGAGGTCAGAAATGAAGTTTTTCTTTTTAAAATTCTGATTATTAGTGTAATTTAAGATTACCAAAATTATATCTATATATGTATGAAACGCCATAAAATGAGCAGCGATTTGTTTTGTTTTAAATATTTTTTTCATTACTTTATTTAAATTTAGATGTACTTCATTTTATCTGCTGGGATGAAGAAAGAACTCAGTCAAAAATAAAAACTTCTTGAATTGCTGATTACTCTATGTTACCAACCTCACCTTTAGTGATGGTGTACCAAAAGAACAAAATACTCAATGCAAGTGGCCAAATGGAGGTAACATTAGGGGCTGGCTTGGAAATGGTTGAGGAGCTCTATCATCTAGGAGAAGCTCATCCAGGCGAGTTGAGCTATTTCTCTCTGCATCAGCAGGAGTCATTTGTGACTCCTGCTGGTTGGTTCAGACATTTGACCAGGTTGCCATGTGGGCACCTCTCCTTGGAGAAGACACAAGGAAAGACTCACTTAAGGGAAGCCGCCGAAATGAGCTGGAGGGTGTCACCACATAAAAAGATGGCTGGGCTTCCTCACTTAGTGTATTGGTACCCTTTGGTCAATAATCTTTTGGTTTGGCGGATAATCAGTATGGTTACATACTGATAAAAACACCCTAATGCGCAAATTGAATACATCATAAAAAAAAGACTTTAATATAGAAATATCCAAGCAGCATCTTAAATTAGCAGCCATATAATTTAATTTTGAGCGCAATTGGTATTTGTAATGGATAGTTGCCGATGTGACTAAAATTCCTCAATGATTACAGAAACAACACAAAAAATTCTATAGAAAATTATACCAATGCAGTCTATAAGACTGATCCAAAATTGTACTGTCAGAAGCTTTTGAAGGGATACCAAAAGAAAAAGAGTGAAAATATGCATTAATGTCTTAACAAACCTCACATTAGGAGAATATATAAAATAACTCGAAACAAAATATTTTGTTCATTATACTTAGATTTTGTTTATTGATCTAATTTTGATAATAACTGCTCTGAAACAGGAGTTGCTTGATTTACTGATTTACAATCAGACTTTGTAGAAAGAATTATCCTATTTTAAAACAGCATCTAATATTTATGGACATATGTCCTCAAAAAAGCAGCTATGTAATTTTAAAAACCACACATACTTAACAAGCGTGATGCACAAAATATTAAGCATATTTTGTGTAAATACTTGTGTGAGATTGTGAGGGCAGTCTATTTGATCATTTCAGTCCACTCTACCAATTCTCACATGAGTCAGGCCTCTAGACCACAGTGCCTGACAGCAAAACTCACCCACTTGTACAGCTGCCCCCACAAGTTCAAACACACACACAAACACACAACATTTTCCTTATTGTAAAATACACTGGAATTTTATTTTAAAAAGACTGCTTAATATACTTTTGTTTCATTTTGCTGAAAATGCAAAATAGAAAAGTTGTTAGTTTAAGATTTAGTGCACATGAATCAGTCTTCTGGTCTATTATCCCACATCTAAAATGTGGTCTTAAAGGTCAGTGTATGATTGTCAGAATCGCTGGCCAGAAAGTTTGTTGGTACCGTGGGATATAGCTTGCTTGGTTACCACTCACACTATACCTATAATGTGACTTGTTGTCACAAGTTACACTTTCCTCTCCATTGACTCTCAAAAAGGGTTCCCTTAAGGCAGACACATTTTTTTGTTGTTTCATTTAAGTGTTACTAAGTAATCAATTGAACTATTATTTAAAAAGGAAATTTGCCCACTAGTTTTTTTTTTATTTTTTTTATGTACAATACAGTTCACCTGCTTGCATCTCTGGCCTTTTTAAAATTTCATTGCTTGAAACCTAATGCTGCATTCAATACGAATGTGTTTTATGTCAAAAAGGCTCCCAAACTTTCAACTTGAAAGCTGAAGTCGTATACTCTGGATGCTGGATGCTGGATCCTAGACACTCCGGGCATTGAGCTGCTCTGTTCTTTTCCCTGCAAAATACTGAGTCGCTTGGATTTATTTGCTTTGATTATTTGGGGAAAAAAATGTTTTAACACATTCTTTAAGCAAGAAAGTATACCTCAAAATGTCATCTCTGCAGTTAGTTCATATGGATTATGATGCTTGTGCTGAATGTTGTGTTGGTTGACTCATAATATGCCTTTACATCATATGTTGCATCTCTTGCTTCCACCGATAGTTTTCATTCACTGTTTTTTAATCAAAGGATTTTTTTTTTTATTATTATTTTTAATTTTATTTTTTACTTCTGTAACAACGCAACCATGGCATATAATATTAATCTTGTGATTTATTCAATTACTTGGCTTTTACTGCTCCTGTAAATTAGCTGTTCAGCTCAAAGTCAGCAGAACCTAGATTTGCAAATTGTTAAGGCTCCTTTTTTTTTTCATCTTCAAAGCTATTTCTGTGAATGAACAAGTGTGAGAATCTCCTTACCTGCACACTTGTATACTGCAGCAGGTTTACGAGGAACGTTTATGATCATTCATAAAACGTGAAGTTAAGAGCATTTGTTGAATCTGTTCTGGCATTTACATGGATCCAACGGTATAAGGGAAAAAAAAGGAGAAATTTGCAATAAAAATATGAAAATGTTGTTGCATGAAGCCAAACAAGAAAACGTAAAGATTGTCTGAGGAAGACACAAAAAACAGAAGCTTTATAAAACAACACTCAGCAACGAAACTTAACAAAGTAATATTATTTTAACACAATTACACAAATAACCAGGATGAAAAAAGTAAATATAACTAAATCAAGACAAATGTAATTATAATATTACATACATTTGCACCAAAGCTAATTTTAACAAGAATCAAATAAATCAAAAAGTATCAAGTAAGAATAAATAAGAAAGAAAGCAAAAAAAAAGAGTAACAGTAGGAAAAATTTGTAAGAGGAGAGTGATTAGCTGCTATATATGTTTGAGTTAACAAGGCATTTAAAAAAAAATGCTTATAAAACAGTCTTATATGCATCATTTTATGTAAGCAAATTTTTTTCTTTAATTCTGTCACAATCTTGCGGCTAACAGACGTTTAGACATCACCACATCATTTGGCCTCATCTTTGCTTTTCTGCATGTGCACATTCCCTTTCAGCACAACTGGACATACAAAACCAGCTCTTACTTACATATTCACATATTTTCAAAGGTTCAGAGTCATGGGTATTTCTGTTCACTGAGTGGGATGCATAGTGTTTCCATGGAGATCTATTTTTAGCCCCTGACAAAAAAGGGCAACTGTTAAAATATGCCATCATCATTCCCTCTGAATTAAAAAGATTTCATTTTTCCTTATGCAAGTAGGAAGGCTTAGAATGTCTTTTTCAGTGTTGTTTGAAAACTAGTAATGTGACCTATGTTAAAGCAGATGTAGATGAATTCTGATAAGATTAACAGATTAGTCAATTGCTAATCAGGAGTCCTTAAATCCAAATTCCTAAAAACAAAAAGGAAATAAAAAATATGAATACTTTCCATATAACAGTTTATTTGTATACACTGCAAAAACAACCTCAAAATTAGTAAAAAATGTCTTAAATTAAGAGTATTTACCCTTAATTTGAGCAGGTAAATAAGATGATTTGCCAATGGAAATAGTATTTTTACTCTTAAAAGAAGGTATCTAGATATTATGCACTTGAAATAAGACAATGCAATTTTTTTTTTCTTATTTTAAGTGTAAATTGTCTTGTTCTATTGGCAAAGTGTCTCACTTAAATACTTAATTCAAGAAAAAATGCACTTGTTTTAAGAAAAAATGACTTATTTAGATAAAAATTTTTTGCAGTGTATTAACATGACTTATGGTCAGTCAAACAAACTTCTGCAACTTAAGAGATGGAATCACCTAGGTGGACTAAAGTTTCAGTTGAGTACAGAAAGGGAAATAAAAGTTAATTACCGGTAAGTTGATTTAAATGTGTCATGGTTGTTTGGGCCAAATAGGTTGGAATGAGTATTTTTATAACTTGCCAATCCTTTTGGATTTACTGGTTCAAAGTCAATAATCTAAAAATTAGAAATTTTCAATATTTTATTGTTGTACAAGCAAACATTTTTTATTCATGTCATAGATAGTAGTGAGATTATGATTAAAGATGATAGATAAGCAACAGTGCGAACCAAGGAATGTGGAGGACCATATTCAAATGAACATGTTGAACCCTGATGCAGATGGGCACCTAGATGCCACATTTTTTTTTTCATCTAAGAAGTGAAAACATAATATATATACGCCACAGTTACCGGAGTTTCTGCTGCTGTCCATTCATTGCGATCAAGGTTTATCTTCTGATTGCTCCCTCTAGAAGGAAAACTCACTCTTCCACATAGCTTGTATTTCTACCCGATACACTGAACATAACCATGAAGTGGTCGTACTCCAGAGGCCTTTACAGTTACCAGAACATAATTCAACCGAGGACCTGTGGGATGTGGGGCAACCAAACATTTGCATTATGGATGTGGAGCAGAATCTTTAACAAATATTTCAAACCTTGTTAAATCTGTCCAAATAAAGAATGAGGTCACTTGTTAAGGCAAGAGGGTGCTATATACTGTAAGTGTTGGTATATTATATTAAGAACATATCAGTCAGTGTCTCCCCCTATAGTACTCCCATAATACTGTATGTATTTTAGCTATTTTCTATAGCAATTAATATTTTTTATAGCCATCAATACCCTGCTAGTAGTTGTTTTTTGTTTTATCCCAATAGTTTTAGGAAACACACCATATCATTTGAATTAAGCATTATGAGACAATTTAACAAAGCCAAACATCACAAAGAAGGAATCAGAAGAAGAGCGGAAATTAAATTCAAAATCAAAGTATAGGATTAAAACATAGTAACATGTCAATCTGTCACAATCTCATCCCTGTGTAACGTTGTCCCAAACTTGAGGGAAAATATATATGAATTTCTTTCAATTCGTTTCAATGCTAGTTAGAATGTAAACGTTTATTGTTAGTAATCTTTAATATCTCAAATATGGAAAATTGTGTTGCTGACTCAAGAAAGTTTAACAGTTATGGAGACTTTCTAGGACAGTTTGATGCTTTATTGGCTCTACTGTCATTTTACAGCTAGGGCTGAAACAAAGAATTACATTAAGCATGATTATTCCATTAATGAAAATATTCATTAACTAATTTACCAATCAGTTAATTGTTAACTGGAGTATCGAGACACTAAACGATGCAATTAGCTAAAAAAATAACCTACTCAGAGCAATAATTAACCAAAATTGTAAAAAAAATTATAAATGTTTTGCACTCAAGATGAAAAAACTATTTTTATCTTTCAATATGTTTTCACTGAATTCGTCAAGTAGCTTTTAGCATAATCTGGTTTTAACTATGTAATCCTAAACATTATGCATTCTGATTATAAATGCATCGATCAAAAAATCTAATCAACAGGTTAATAGATTAGTAAACTAATAATAAGTCGCGGCTCTGATTACATTTTTTTTTTCTGCTCTCGTACAGTATATGGTATTTCTTTTCGTGAGAAACGCCAACCTTCAATAACACATTAGGTTTAATGACTACTGATTAAGACATACAATGGATTAATTATCAAGTTAAACAGATAATTATGTCAGTGTGTATTAATTTGATTTCAAAGTTATTCCTCTCATTGATAAAACATAATCAGTTAAGTATTGTTTAGTACCAGTATATCTTTCTGTTATGTTTACCTCCGGAGCATAATTGTTGGTGAATGTCGAACGAAAAGCAAGAAATATAACCAAAAGTTGTATTTGATGTCCACTAGAATAAGCTAAGAGATGAGAGGGGCTTTGTAAAAGCTGCATACTAATATGTGTAATCACTAAGTGCACCTGAGGATGGACATTCACAAGAATGACGTTTCTCCTATCCATGTGTGTTTCCGTGTGTTTTACTTGTGTATCTGGCCGACAGTGATTGGCAAATATATGTGCTCTGATGTTATCATGTGATGGTGTAAGAAACCACAGGCATGCTGGCAGAGCTCTCTTACACACAAAATAGTCCAAGTATCTGGTCACGACTCACAGACCCGGATACACACACACCCACACCCACACACACTCATGCTTTCACACAGAGATGTTTACAAGTTATGTAAAGAAGGTTTCAGCGGAGATCAACGGAAGAGCGTGCCAGGTCTTCTCTTAGTAATTATTAAAAGCTTATAGTTAATTATGCTTTTTATAGCATGAATAGCAATATATTTATTTGTAACCACAGTACAATTTTGTAGGTGGAAAATATTCCTCTGTCTGCTATGAGCTCTGATAACATTTCTTTCTTTAATGCTTCTCAAGTTAGTTTTTATAACCTTAACAATTCATCACACCTGTCGAAAGCACTCAGATATAAGGGGTTGTCAAGTAGAAGCGACGTTATCAGGTGCGATCCCGGGCCAATCCTGGGAGACCCTGTGACGCACTTTGCATGACATAAGACAGCGCTAACGTGTTGTTGAGTGGAAGAAGCCATGCTTTTGTTCTATCAGCAGCAAGACAATGATTTAGAGCTGCAAAGCAAAATTAATTATGTTAAATGCTGCACTGGAAAAATTATCTAGAAATAAGTAAAAAAGTGTATTTACCCTTAATTTGAGTAGGTAAATGAGATAGTTTGCCAATGGAATGAGTATTTTTACTCTTAAAATAAGACAATTAGATGATATGCACATGAAATAAGACAATGCGACTGTGTTTTCTTATTTTAAGTGTAAATTGTCTTCTTCCATTGGCAAAATGTCTCTTTTACCTCCCCAATCCAAGAACAGATGCACTTATTTTAAGAAAAAAAGACTTATCTAGATTTCGATTTTTTCCAGTGTGATAGGGAGCTCAAATTGGTTTTCCTAAATCTACATTTATAAAATCTTATTACTTTATTGAAATCCGTAATAAATGTATACAATCATTGTATTTAAAACATTTTTTATTTAACTTTGTCCACAAGTATGATTACATGAGAAAAAAATGGAGTCTACTTAGACACTGCAACTACTTTACAATTTTAAATTCTAGCTCTTGTTCATTTAGTCATTAAAAGAAAAACATTAGTCATTATATCTTCAGTTATTAATGACTATATTTCTTAGGTAGTCACAGAATATACTTTCTTAATTTACACTCAAACATCTTTTTTACATGAACTCTAAAGACANTAAAGACAATTTTTTCCTTAGCAATTAATCAGGTGTCATATTTCATAGAGATGCACAAATCAGCATCGACTCATTGACTCGAATGCAATCCCTCGCACTAAGCATGCTTGTAGTGACAGTGGAGAGGAAGAAACCTCCAGCAGAACCAGGCTCATTGTGAGCGGCCATCTGCCGAGGCCGACTGGGGTTCAAGGAGACAGAAGCAGAGATACAAAAAGCAACTGTAAAAGGCTTCCCCGTCAAGGAAACACACAGCCAGGCAAATGAGCTCCGAGCCAACTCCCATGTCAGAGGATGAAGAGAGCTCATCCAGCCAGTCACAGTCAGAAAAACAGGACTACACTGGAAAACAGGCCGATCTCCAACATCTATAAACAAAGGTGCTGATGGCAGCAGCACAGCTGATATTTCTCTCCAGGATGGTGTCACAGCCAAACAGGAACAGACGAAGCAAAGTTACTATGAGTGTTACAACCTGGCTCGATTGGTCGCAACAAAAACTGGGGGGACACGGAAACAAGCAGTGCTTTAAGCCTGTAAAAGGCTTAGCAGAAACGTTCTAACGCCCCCCTGACTCTCTGGATGATACGCTGTTGCTTTATTGTGTCGCACCCGTAGCTGTTTCAAAACCTGACTGAACAAATGTGATGAAAAATTAGTGCCTTGGTCAGACTGTATTACTTTAGGGATCCCAAACACTGAAAAGAACTGAGTGAGTGCACAAGAGCAAAGTGAGAGCAAAGTGCTGTTAGGAATGTAAGGAACAATCAGATCTCTGATATAAGATGGAGCTTGGCCATTTAAGGATATGTGAGAAGGTTGGCAGCATAGTATCAATGTTCATGTTCAACCAAAGATGCTATTGGTTGGTTTGATTTATCAGCAACTTTAAGATTAAGAATAATTTGTTATCATTTGGTAATTTTGCCTTGAGTTATCCTTTATATAAATGATATATACTTTTTGTTATGTTATCTGATCTGGGTTCTCCCAAACTTATGTTTTAACTCTCACATTGCACTGCTTAGTAAATATATCCGAGTCACTTAGAGAACAGTTTGTACTCTTCCGTGTTTTAGGAGGTATTTATAAAAGCTGAAAAATGTAATCATCTGCTGGACTATATTTCTTTGTGTCTCCCATGGTTCATTTCTGGATTGCTACTGAGGTTTACTCAAGTTATGACACCCGTCATAACTTTTACTGTTGTAGAAGGAAGAATTTGGCACTTTCTTGTATCAAACCACCAGCATCTGTAACGAAAAAGTATTTTCCTGTTAGAGTTTCTAAAACCAAAATAAATGCCTTGAGTTTACCAAAATAAATGCCTAGGGTTTTTTTTTAGATGATAAATTATTTTACAAAGAGAAAAACGTACCCATACATCCTAGTAATATGTCAACTAATAAATTGCTCCTCTCTTTTACTGTTAATAATTACATGATTGTAAATTTAGTTTTACCTACTTACTGCCTAAAATATGGAAAGAGGAAATCATTTGATCAGAACATGTCTGACAAGATGAAGTAGGCCAAATGCTACTCATTATGACCCTATCTAAATAAATTCAAGAACAGTTAAGACATCTCATTAAAATATGTTTAAAAAGAAAAGTAACTTATAAATAGATAAATAACAGCACTGTGTTGAAGTGCATACAGGTTGATAGCTGTATTGATATCTCGTAAAAACAAGCAACACTGGTAAAAATGCAAATTCAAACTTAAGATACATTATCTGTAAATTTTGAGCTGCAAAAGCCATTCATTTATTTTGGCAAAGGTAAACTTTTGATCCAATATATGCTTATTTGAAATATAAAATCCTTGAACAATTCGTTAAATGTAAATTGTGACTTAACAGCATGATGTGCTTCATATTAAAGTGCTAAGGATATTATAAACAATAGATTAAGGTGTATGAGGAGGTGGATAAGGTCAAAGTATATTGACCCTTGTATAGGGAAAGCGGAAATGTGTGTCCCATAATGAATCAATCAGATAACTAGAGTCTGTTTATCTGTGGTGGGGGTGGGGTAGGATGATAAAGACAGCAAAAAATAAAGCTTGAAAATGAAGAGAAATTACTTAGTGCACATTTATCTGCTGATCAACTTGCTTACTTTAAAAGGTATCACACAGTTTCTTTTCAGCAGCACAATAAGATATTTATTCTGTGTATAAATAAATATTTTATTTCATTTAATAGAAAATTAAAACTCTTTGCGCTGATTAACTTATATAGTCTGAATGTCCTTCTTATACTAACATTCTTTGTGTTTCTCTTTCAGGTCTTGCAGGTGTTCAAACTGACCTGGATAAAAGAAGAGAAATATTTGGTAAAAACCTGATACCTCCAAAAAAGCCAAAAACCTTTCTACAGCTGGTATGGGAAGCACTGCAGGATGTCACCCTTATCATTCTGGAGATCGCTGCTCTTATCTCCCTGGGCCTCTCCTTTTACCACCCTCCTGGGCAGACCAGTGGAGAGGGTGAGTTTCCCAGCTGCTGTGGCATCTCCTCCTGTGACGTTTGCTCCCAGCTGTTTTAAATCAGCCAAACTTACATCAGTAGTTGAGATCATTTCAGTGTTGCAGGTGATTTAACCAATGGCCAACAAAAATCATAGCTGGTGTCCCAAATTTGTGTAAACCCACCTTTATAATCTGCAAGTTGGGTTAAGGTTAATATGTTTGTCACCTATCCTTAGAGGTCAAGTTACTCATAAATCACATTGCTAATTTTTGTGCAAGACTGGAAGCATCTTGATGCACTATGGCTGTACTAAGTGTGCATTAGATAGGTAAGGGAAAGGTTAATGAAGTTTTGAATGAAGGAATAACCTTGAGCTCCCAGGACCTATACATCAACCCTGTGAGCCATGAAACAGGAAATGAAGACAGAGACGGTAAAGAGTTGCTGAGTCAGCGGGATCAGTCATCACCTCTTTCTTTATCGCAGTAATGGACTTCCTTTTCCCTGCCCAAGGGTTCAGTCATCATTTTAAGGGTTTTAAAAGCTTAGATTGAGCTGAATATGCCAGGAAAGAAATCTGTTATTATTTCAGATGTTGTTGTATGTAAGGTTATTTATTTTTTTTTTTTGCTTTTTAGTATGATTGGAAATAGTATCAACCAAGCCATGGTAAATGATTGTTAAAAACTACATAGCTAAAAAACAACAATATTGGATACATTTGTTTATTTGAACTTTATTATTGTTTCAACACACAGACTTATGCATTCAAAACTTCATTGCTTCACACTGCATAAAAGTTCTGAAGGCTTTACATTTCATATCCATGTTAAATGCAATCAGTGCTCCTTTACCTTTAAAACGTGGGATGCCCATGTAACTTCCCTTTTATGTTTTTAAAATGAGTATTTTATGTACAATGGTTGAAACAGAACACAAAATGCAGAAACTGTAAAGTACTTCCATCAATGAAAGAAAACTGCCAGTTTCTTGTGCAAAACTTTTATTCTTATTAATTAAATAATTGTATACCTTTTTAATACACTGTTAGCCCCCTATTATTAGAAATGGATAAATAAATGAATTAAATATTTATATAATTGGAATCTAATAGTGAAAGTAATAGTGCTTTTGATAGCTACTGAGGTTTTTAAACTAATGGTTTAATATGTTTTAAACTAATGGTTTCAATTTGTGATAAAAAAAAAAAGTTTTGATTTAGACCTAACTATCTTGTTGGATTTATTTTAATATAATATCTGAAAACAAAATCTACTAAAATACAGTGTTTTAAATTTGCACAGTGGTTAGAAATGAATGAAAGAAGGACATTTTATGGTACGAGAAAATCACTGGCTTTCCAAAATCTTGACCAATGTCTGCTATGTTTAAAAGAAAGTTAAAAGAAAATAACTTGGATCATCAAATCAAAACTAGAGATGATTCAACCTAAGTTTTAAAACTGGTTTCAGTTTTTCTAAAGCTTTCAATTGCTGATGCTTAGTTTTTGTTAAATATTGTTTTCTGATTTACTTTCAGGATCAACAGAATTTCATAGTAGAAGATATAAGAGCATTCAAATTTTTCTTTTCTTTTATTATTTTCTGGCTGTGAGAGGTCATTAATTATGTATTTTAGGAAAAGAGTTAGCACTACACTCCATGTGTGGAAGCTGTCAGCTTTAAACAAGGTTTTACTATTTGATGGAAGAGGGGCCTGATAGATATCCACAGATATCCCCAACAGTTGTACACATTAATGACAAAGGGAAAGAAGCAAGAACTGAATTGATTTATTGGCTTCAGTAAACACTATGCTGGAAGAGCGACTTAACAGATTCTGCAATGACATATGTAGTTTCCTTGAGTCTGATGGGCTTTTTCCTTGTGCAATAAATGTCAGACAAAGGGCTATTAAAGCTAGTTCTTGTGGACCCATCATCACTTTGTCTGCTTGATGATTATTCTTCGCAGCTGTATGGAGGATGCAGTAATTTCACAGGATATTCAGCCATATTCAGTGAATTACAATATTATTGAAATTGTTCACTAAGAGAAACGCATAACATAGATTTATACACTTAGACTCATCTGGTCAAGCTCTTATGTATGTCTTATGTATTATTATTTTGGTTGTCTACTTACAGTTATTGAAAACCAATTTATGATTAAAATAATACATTTGGCCTTCAAACAATGCACAAAATTCAATGTCTAATGCTGTATCTGTGCAAAAAAAAGTATTTGATTTAAAAGAAGATAAGTACAATGAATTCACTTCATACTAATTACAGCAAATATTAGTTAACTGTGTAAACTTTAGGATCTTGTAATTAATAATCATAGGATTAATAAAACAGGAAGATTTCTATGTGTATTCCCTGAAGTAAGTTAGTCCTCATCTTAGCTTAGGGCATTTCTATATCTACCATACTTCATGGCCGATGGAAACAGAAGTCTCAAAAAGATAAAACAGGGTAATTTTAATGTATGCCCATTGCTCACTGGACCCATAGATCAGCTGCTGTTATCCTGCTCTCTAGCAGCCTTAATGACCCCCTACGCATGAGAGATTGTGAATATGCAGGCTCTTTTTAAAAAGTTTCCTATATCTATATGTTTGTTTTGATAAAATTTTGAAACTTCTTCCAAATAAAGTATTTTCTTTAATTTTGTTTGAAGGCACATGAAGCAGCCTTTCCTATTAATGCTCAAATACTTATTTAAAGTATGCTCTCTTACTGTGTGCAGTAAGAGAGCATACTTTCAATTAGTACCTGATTGCAGTGCAGTGATCAAGTTAGACAGAATGAACTAACATTTTAAGAAAAAAATGGAATTCCAGTGTAGTGGATTCTTTTGGTCATGAGTGAAATGGCTCCAGGAGCATTACATTAGGAAGCACAAAGAGTACTGGAAATAGGCCTTGATTGCCCAGTACACCATCATCTACCACTGTGCAGCCAGTAGAATGCAAAGCCTTGTTTGAAATAGGGCATATAAATTAAGAGATAAGGAGAAGATTTTTCTCATGGGGCTATTTAAGCCACATGAGTTTGTATAATTTCAAACTTGTCTTTTAGGTTAGGTTTTGGTCAAGTGTATTTCTGTCAGGTATTGTAGAAACAAACAATATCCGATACTACTAGATAAGCAGAGTTCTGACCTGTTCTCAACAATCTCTATTCTATATTTTTGAGGTTATCTTCTAATGTTTTAATGTCACTATCTATTTTCTTGTATAAAAAGGGATTGCTTAAGATACACATGACGCTCATGTCTTCTGGGTTTTTGTTTTCCAGCATGTGGTGCAGCAGCCGGTGGAGTGGAGGATGAAGGCGAAGCAGATGCAGGCTGGATCGAGGGTGCTGCCATCCTCCTGTCCGTAGTTTGTGTAGTTATTGTGACAGCCTTTAACGACTGGTCAAAGGAGAAACAGTTCCGTGGACTCCAGAGCCGCATTGAGCAAGAGCAGAAGTTTCAGGTGGTCCGTGGAAGCCAGGTCATACAGCTACCTGTGGCTGACATTGTGGTAGGGGACATCGCACAAATCAAATACGGTAGGCATGAGTTTAACCCTTCAAAGGTATTATTGTGGAGGATTTTCACAAAGTTTTTAAAAGACCCACCTTTTCTTCTTAAAAACAAATGCACGTGCAAGAGCATGCACTAGCCCATTTCTCATCGTGGACGCTCTGTTTAAAAGTTGTTGTTCTCATAGCTCATACAAGCTTACTGTGTCCGAACATCCATCCTAACCCGTTAATCCCTATATAGAGTGGGTACTATATAGTGGACTTTATAGCAAACTGAGTTAACTTACCGCTCTGACAGATGATCACTACTTTTTTGCTCCGTTTGTCAAATAACTCCAACTTCTCTACCGGGTGTCTGCGCCATCCTTGTTACTAGTCGCCACTGTCAGGTAGCGACAGTGGGCAGCTGTGAACGCAAATCTCATAATGCTTTGTGAGGAGCAAAGCATTCTGGGATATATCTGCCTCTTTTGAGGTCTTTCTTTTCTCATACACTTTGTAGACACTTTTTCTGTTACGACCCTCGGCTATTTTCAAAGAACAGCGGTGAGAATGGTGAGCTTCAATGACTGTCTGAAACCGTAGCTCACCACAGATATATGCCTGAGGAGTGCATGCACAGAAAAAGATAGCTAAGCACGTAGGACTTCCTTACGTAAACATATCACCAGAATGAATGACAATTACAAGGACCACTTATTTAGATGATCCACCTGGAAATAAAAGATCATCCTCTATACCAGCGGTCCCCAACCTTTTTTGCACCACGGACCGCTTATATGTCAGATAATATTTTCACGCCCTTTAAAGTGTGGGGGTAAATACGATCAAATAAAATGAAAGGACTGGCATAAAATCAAATACAAACAGCATAAAAATAAAACTCACCGTTATGTTGAATTAGTGGGAACCCTTAGCTTGTTTCTCCGAAACAAACCGGTCCCATCTAAGCGTAAACGGAGACAATGACACATGAAGTGTGCTCCTGATGTCCAGTCTGCTCCGTAGCTTTGTTTTGGTCGCTGTAACCGCAGAAAATCCCACTTCACAAAGATAGGATGTTATAGATATGATGCGTCTTGACCTGAATTAACCTGTGTCAAGAGGCACCGATGCACCGACTGATGTAATTG
>NW_015151574.1:29593-67315 GCF_000732505.1 Cyprinodon variegatus | reverse complement strand
TTTTTCTGTGCGGCCCGGTACCAAATGATTGACGGACCGGTGCCGGTCCGCGGCCCGGTGGTTGGGGACCGCTGCTCTACTGCTCTATACCATTAATACCTTGATTATAAGGTAGCTTTGGATCTTAATGGCCGGCAAAAATGATAAAATCTTAAAATCTGCTCTTTTGGGCTTTGTCATGCTTGCTCACCAGTTGTTATTTGTTTTATAAGGTGAAATGGAGTAGATTTTATATCTCCAGAAGAGGATTTTAGTCAGAATTAGATGAAATTGTCAAATTTACAGTTTAAACTTGAGTTGAATTGATGAATTATTAACAGAAAGAGAAAAAACTATATCAAGTTCCGTGGCTAGCATACAATAATATATTATGGCCATAGGTATTCTGACGTGTGTCTTTGTGCAGGTGATCTGCTTCCTGCTGATGGAGTGTTGATCCAGGGCAATGACTTGAAAATCGATGAATCATCACTGACAGGAGAGTCCGATCATGTCAAGAAGGCTGCCGACAAGGACCCCATGTTATTGTCTGGTATGTTGGTAAAAGACTCTCTAGAACTATATTATATACCATGCCAATGTGACATTTATACTTCATTTTGCTTGCTAAAGAAAACATACAATAAATAAAATGGTTTATCTAAAAGCTTTGCTAATAGATTGCAAAGTTTTTTTTTTCAGACTGTAGGATTGTGTAGATTTGCCACTCATTATGGAAGCTGTGGTTGTATAGCCTACTTAAAATAGATTAAGTTGCAACCTAATAGTCCAACCTTCTGAGGATTTTAAAAATCCTTAAATAAAAACAGAGGCACATTTTCTGCATAGTTCCTCAAATTTTTCAGATGTTAAGCAGTCAAGAAGAGTTTATTTATAGGGAATGTGGTCAGTGGTGCAATTCACGATCATGTGAAGTCAGTAACACTTATAGAAAGATCTAGAAACCTGATTCTGTCAGTGAGATTGGAACACCACAATGAATGATATAGGGTAACCTGCTGTAAAATAGTTTGTGCTAACACTTACCTTAAATGGAAATCAAATTACATTTGAATGTATTATGTTTAGACAAAAACTAAAGAAAATCATTGTAAGTGTTGTTTTGTTTCTGTTTGTAGTGAAATAATTTTTTTATGTGCACCCTACATTGAAGGGATAATTCTATAATCACCTTCAAATGGTACTCTTTCAGATTAGTTTCACTGTGGCATCGTTTCATTTATTTTCATGTCACTGAGTGAACTACTTTTACTTGTCTTCTACATCATCCGGAACCAGGTTGTTGAGACAGCAGAGTAATCCCCGTTTTACAACAGTGTGGTCTTATCTCTCTCCAGCTTCTTCACCAGAAAGAGGATGGGGAGGGGAGAGACAATGATTCGGTGGAAGAGGCCAGCAGCTCTGATCCCCAGTAGTTTGAGTCTTTGGCTCAGAGATTTTTGCTCCTTTCAAATGGGGAAATTATAGCTCTTAGTCCTAGCTCCTATCGCTTCACCTTTCACGGGGCTCACATAAGACCTCTATTTAGGGTAGGAAAGGAACTCCTGACTTTACGTTTATGGATGTCATTATGTGGCAGACATGCACATGGATGATAATAGTCAAATTTGGACGACAGCAATCTGAAAAAGAATTCTACTCATTACATTTTCACACATGTATCTGTACTTTCTGCAGTACTCGCTACTATTGGCTTCATTTTAATGGTTATAAATATTTATTTCACGTCATGTGCATCATCCAATGCAGATCATTGGCGCCATCCACATCTAGTGAAAACTGGTGTAATTGGATGAGTCATATAACGCAAACACTCATTTGTTAAGTAAAGGAAATCATCAGCAGCAAGAAGGTGTTCTTCAAACTGCAAAAGCGAATTGTCTATGCCATGCTACAACGTCGGATTCAGAAAAAGATGTCAATATGTCTGAAAGGTTGGACACAGGCAAGAGCGTATAGGGAGATGGAGACCAACAAGACCTCCCTCATCCTTGGCCCTATCTCAAAGAATTTTTCTTTTTTGTTTTTTTTAAGGTTTCTTTATACTTTTATTCTTTAAGTAGTTTTTGGAGCACATACTTTTTCACTTTTACTTGCGTAAAGAGGTCAAGTTGATAATTCAACTTTTACCAGAGTGTTTCTAAACTGCAGTATCAATACTTCTACTTAAGTAACAAATGTGTGTATTTTTGACACCACTGCCAACTAAGGTTCAAGGAGATAGAAGATGCAAAAAGATGCAGAGATACAAAAGACAACTGTCAACCAGCTCCACAGACGGCCCCGTCCAAGAAACACACAGGCAGACGTGCTCTGAGCCAGCTCCCATGTCAGAGGATGAAAGAGAGCACACACAGTTAGTCACAGTCAGAAACATAGGACTACACTGAAAAACACGCCAAGCTCCAACATCTATAAGCAAAGGTGTTTATGGCTGCAGCACAGCTGATATTTTTGTTCAGGATTGTGTCACAGCCAAACAGGAACAGACCAGGTGAAGCTGCAATGAGAAAAAGCAGAGTGAACATAATGTTAGAGATTGAACTAGCAAATACTGCAGAATGGGGGAATAGAGATAGAATGAAGCAGAATGATGCAAAGGGGTCCCTATTTCCTCCAGCAGTCTAAGCCTATAGCAGCATAACTATAGAGATAGCTCAGGATAACCTGAGCAACTCTAACCTTTATCAAAAAGGAAAGTTTTAAGCCTACCCTTAAAAGTAGATGACTGCCTGCCTCAAAGACTTAAACTAGTAGTTGGTTCCACAGGAGAGGAACCTGATAAATAAAAGATCTGCCTCCCATTCTTCTTTTAGAAATTCTAGGAACCACTAGTAAACCTGCAGATTGAGAGCAAAGTGCTCTGTTTGGGACATAAGGAACAATCATTTCCATTTAAGGCTTCATATGTGAGAAGGGGGACTTTCAATTCTATTCTGGATTTAACAGGAAGCTAATGAAGAGAAGCTAAGATAAGAGAGATATTATCTCTCTTTTTAATTTTCATCAGAACTCTGGCTGCAACATTTTTGCATCAGCTGAAGGCTTTTAACTACAGTTTGTGGCCTTCCAGAAAGTAAAGAATTACAGTAGTCCAGCCTTGAAGTACAGTAACCAATGCATGGACTATTTTCTCAGCACCACCCCTGGACAGGATATTTGAAATTTTTACAATATTGTGCAGATGAAAAAGTAAATTCTAGAAAACTCATTGATATGAGATTTTAATATAAGATTGGATATAGGTATATAATTGACCAAGTCAACTGGGTCAAGAGACAGTTTCTTAAGTACAGTAAAGGTTTAATTACAGCGACCTTAAAAGCCTGAGTTACATATCCTTGTAACAGGGATAGATTAATTACATCCAAAATGGAGGAGGAAATGAGAGGGAATGCTTTTGCAAATAACCTGGTTGGAACTGGATCTAGCATTCAAGTTGAAGGCTTAGATGAAGACAATAGTTTTGCTAACTCTGAAAGCTCTACTGGATCAAAGCAGTCTAAACCCATTTCAGATTCTATGGCTACCTTAGATGCTGCCTCACCTTCCAGAGATTAACCAATCATATTTAGAGTAGTGCTAATGATCTAATTTTAATAGAATATATCTTATTTATAATGAAGCCCATAAAATCAGTACTGCTAATAGCAGGTAGGATGGATTGTTCAACAGAGCTATGGCTCCGGGTGAGTTTGGCAACTGTATTGAAAAGATATCTAGGATTAGTCTTATTCTCCTCTATTAATGGAGATAAATATGCTGCCCTTGCTTTACGAAGGGTCCTCTTATACAGCAGTAAACAATTTTTCCAGATTAGGAAGGATTCCCGTAGGCATGTAGAGTGACATTTTCTCTCTGGTTTCCAAGGATTTGGCTTCAAATTGTGTAGCTCTGCATTAGACCAGGGAGCCAGCTTTCTGATTTTTTTTTTTTTATGTTTTTCTATTTTAAAGGGGCTACATTGTCTAAGGCAGTGGGCAGAGAAATAGCAACACCATCAACAAAATCATTAACCTGTGAAGGGAAATAAACTAAACTTCTGCCCTCGATAGCACTGATCAAGTTAAACATATTCTTTAAAATTTATAACTGCATTATCTGTGAATCTTTTGGGGGAGGGAATCTCTTTCAAAGTAATCCTAAAGGTTATTAAAAAGTGGTCAGAGAGGACAGGGTTGTGAGGGAATACTGTTAATTATTCACTTTCAATGCCATATGTCAGCACAAGGTCCAAAGTGTGAAGATGAGAATGTGTGGGACTATTTACATGTTAAACAATGCTAATAGCATCTAAGATACCATTAAAGGCTGCACTTAAGCTATAACCTTCAGAGTCAGCAGGGATGTTAAAATTCCCCACTATGATGACCCTGTGAGTATTTAACACCAAATTAGATAGGAACTCTGAAAACTCAACTATAAATTAAGAGTAAGTACCTGGTGGACGATACAAAGTTACAAAAATAAGGGTTAAATGTTTAAAAGAATTGTGATTGCCTTTGAATTAATCATAAAATAAGACTGAAAGATTTTTGCTACTACTACTGCTCCTCCTCCTCGCCCAGCATTTCTGGGGATGTGAAAATTGAAATACCTAGAAGGAGTTGCCTCATTTATGCTCACATAATCTTCTTGCTGCAGCCAAGTTTCTGTAAGGCAACACAAATCAGCTGGATAATCCCAAACCAGGTCATTATCTACTGTAACAGGCTTTTTGTTGAAAGAGATCTTATGTTCAATAAACCACATTTAATGGTTTTAACTTTTTCCCCAGATGGACTAATTTTAATTCGATTAACATGGTTTACTCCTTTAGGATTCTTTTCTAATTTATTTGATCTTGTTAATGGGTAAAACACTGTCTGGATGGAGTAATGAATGGGTAACAGTAGAGAAGCTGCAGAAAGCTGTGTTAAGATACGACCTTGCTTCCTGGTCTGCACCCCGGGTTATCAGGGTTTAGTGGATATGAATGGCTTTTTCTTTCAATGATCAATAAATTCAACAAGCTTAGTAGCCTGTAGCTACTCTTAACTTAGTTTTTTTTTCAAGCTATGTTCTTTAACTTTAGAACAGCTGATGAACAGACTATTTCTATGAGGTTATTGTGGCTTTCAATACATTTCTTGTTTGAAAGTTTTTGTCCCTAGCTCCCTATTTTTCTAAGCTCTACTTTGAAACCTTTTCAGATCCAAAACAGGAAAAATAGAAATTCTTGCATTTATTTTACATTTTGAACTATTATCCCTCAAAATGCAACCACAGATTAACTACCAAAACAGCGCAAAGAGAATGAGAATTGCTGGGCAAAAGGATTTGAATTAGTCTTGGTCTAGAGGTTACTAGTGTGTGCTTTTGGACAGAAAATCATACAGTGTTTTTGAAATGTGGGTATGTAGCTTTGGGTATGCGCAGCTCTTTTAAAATGTCTTTGTAACCCTCTCCAAACTCATACTGTAGTCCTAATTGGCTTTTTTTTCTAACTGTACCTCATTCTTTTGTTTCTTTTTTCATTAACAGCATACTTTAAGGTTTAAGCATACCATATGTTTATCCTTTTTTTGCTTGATATTTTGTTTGATGATTCGAAATAATGTTTTATGACAAAATTAACAAGAGAAGACATTTGTAAAGTAATACTTTTCATATAACTTTAATCACACTCAAAATATAGTTCTCTGTGTAGTGTTATTTATTTCGGTGCTGTGCTTCTTGCAGGAACCCATGTTATGGAGGGGTCAGGACGCATGGTAGTGACTGCCGTTGGTGTCAACTCACAGACTGGAATCATCTTTACCCTTCTTGGGGCTAGTGTTGAGGAAGAGGAAAAAAAGGAGAAGAAAGGTAAAATCATTATATCCCTAAATATGAATCTTTCTAATGTTTAAATGTTTTACCAAAATTCTTGTAAGCATTTTTTAGCAGTATTTTTTTCTTTCTTTCCATTACCTTCTGTATGAAGCGTTTGTGTAGCTCACTGTGTCATATACTGTGTTTTTAATAAGTATCTCAAACACTGAGGTGTAAACATGTGTTTGCGTGTATTTGTGTCATAAAGTGCATTACAGTCATATGAATGTGTATTCACACTATACCAGAAGAATATTTTTGGTACAATTATGAGCTGCAGTATCCAAGTTCTGTGGGTTAAGGTGCATCATTGTCCTTACTCTCTTATTGTTCCAAATGTGCCTCGAAGGAGGGGCAGTGGAAGATGGACATCAAAACACAGGTAGAGTATCACCTTTCTCTGACCCCTGGGAGCTCACCTTAGTGCTTCTGACACTTGGTTCCCTTTAAATTGGTCTGATTTTATTTTTACATCTTTCCTGTAACCAAGTGCTATACCTCCTGATTATTTCCTCATTTAAAAAGATTATTTCCTAATCACAGCAATACATCTTTTGAAGTGCTGTCAGTTAACATATCCCTTACTGCATAACCGTTTATGGCCATAACAAGCTTTGCAATCATCAAACCAAGTAGCTGGCATTCAGCTTCAGTTTTCTTTAAACATACTCTGATGCTCATTGCTTTGTTTCAAAGCAATCACATGAGTGTGACAGCCCTACAGATGCATAGCAAATGTACTAGCAGCAGAATGCAAAGTAGAAGCAGAAGCTTTGATAAACTCACATTCTAATCTGTAGCCTGCAGATTTAAACATTGTTCCCTCTATTCCTTTTTACAAGAATCATAATCGCTTGCATGAAAGCTATTTGCTATACTGCTATTACTGATTTTTCTGATAAACTACAATCAGTAAATTTGAAACCCTTTTTTCTCCTTTGTATTGAAGTTTTTCTGGCAAAATTTTTGTCAGTTCAGCAAGTCTTATAATTTGTATTCATTATTAAATGCAGTTATTAAATGCCCCCTAGTCCTTCCAACAGGAATTATACTTCCTTCTTTGTTGAAAAATAAGACATCTTCTGTTGATCGATTGGTTATGTTTATTTACCTTGTTTATTTACTTTGAAAATGATATGTTTTGCTTAAAATTTATTATTTGTTTGTTATGCAACAAATGAATTTATGCTTTTTTATGCTTACAGACATTACATGAATAACATGGTTTGATTGAATATAAATCAAGTAACCAATTAATAAAATTAATTTAACACATTCCATATGTTTTTTACTGCATCCTCCAATGTTATCTTTGTAGTATTCATTTTGTCATACTCTTTTAACTTAGATGGACATTTTTTACACATTATATTTAAATTCCAAGCTTCACATTTGTATACACTGTTACACTGTTTTATTTACCTAAAAATGTTACTTTGACTACATCATAGCAGATTAAATATTGAGAAATACATTTACATATATACGTATATATATATATTAGTATATTTTTTACGTTTAAGCCTGCATATTATGCTGAATATCTGTACTGTGCTATAACCATGTTATTTCTGTTTGCTGTCTTGTTTGTGCACATGGTTGGATGTGTTTGTGCGGGCGTGTGTGTTTATACCTGTGTTTTGGTTCATACAAATTGAATTTTCATTGTTACTGGCTAGACTGCTCCCATCCCCCTATCCACCCCATTGCAACTATAGCCACGGATGGGGCTGCAGGCATTAATGCCCCTGGCACTGCCAGCCTAATTAATGGTAGGTTAACAACATGTCTGATCTGTAACTGCTCTCTGTTGTGACTTTTGACCTGTCCTGTATCCTTTTTCATTCTCTTACTGTCTCCTATCATGGATGCCTACTTTCTACTGATTTCCGCCCTTAGTTACTCTGGACCTTTTTGTGTCCAAGCTTTCAGTGCATGCCTGATTAGGTAGTAGAAATAGTGTTGTGTTCTTGTTATTGTTCTCTTGTACCTTCTAGTTTCTATGTATGACGGTGAAAGCATATGATTTCCTCTCTTGTTAAGAATTATAAACAACATTTTCAACCTTTCAATCCTGGCCATTCATAAAAGATGGATATATAAATATATATATTTATTCGTTTAGATCTCAGCTTGTGTTTATATAAAAACAAGGCAGCACACAGTTTTAGGTTCTTCTAATATGTAACCTTAACTCAGGGTTCAAATATGCACGTCCTAAGTGTTCTGTCATCTGAACAAGAAGCAGAAACATCTGCTGTTGCTTTGATGTTTCTTTTGTATATGATGGGAGAAATCCCCAAGGATGTTAATACTAAAGATGGGAGGGGTGTCATTGCTACACTAATGGTCACCTTTTTTGGTCATGGCCTTGAAAACAAAATTTTTTTCAGAGTCAGTTTTATGTTCACTCTACTATTCTGACTTGATGTGCAAGTTAGGGTAAATTTCAGCTCACTCTGGTACTACTGGCCCTCAGTTCTACCTGAATTATCTTTTTTGAGATATTTGAGTAGAATATTACAATCAGTTAGAACTTTTCTTGTCCTTTGACAACCTCCAAATATTAAGACAAAATATTAGTTGTTGAATATTTGCTTCCGTCTTAATTAACCAGCATGTTGGTTGGTTCTTAATTTCAACGCAATTGACTTATGATCTCTTGCCTCAAATATAGGTTCTGAAATGGCCCCAGTTGTTCTTACATAAGTGCATCATGTGGGAGGCTTTTCCTTCAGGCTTTCTTTCTCTCTATTGTGTTCACATCTCCAGTTTGGCTTCCTCTTACTGTGAATTTGCATGTGTTTTCTAAACTTTCATTTGCATGCTGTCTGCTGTTTGTATATAGTGTATATGTTTTTGCTGTACATTCCCTCATTGTTTTCAGTGCAATGTTTTTTTCTACTGGCTGTTTTATAATCTACTGATATATCACTACTACTCATATGGTTTAAATCAACACCTTTTTATTAGGCAACTGTTGCAACATACATTTTTTATTAATTGTAATGCATCGCAATAAATCAGGGTATCAAAGAAAATGTAAATATCTTAATTATGTAGTTCAAAAGGAGAAACTGAAAGTTCATCATGCAGAGGGTGATATAGTTCAAAAGTGTGCTTTGGTTAATTGTCATGAATGTGCCTTAGAGCTAAAGAGTATATTAATATATATATATATATATATATATATATATATATATATATATATATATAAACCAAAAACAATTATCCAGCAGTTAATCGTCCCTTCCAGAAGTAGGGTAAACCACCGCAGGTTATTGCTGAAGAGGCTTTTTAAGGAATGCTTTATTTGAGCATATCGGTTTAAAGTTGAGCAGAAGACAAAAAATTGTTTAGGGAAAGGGTTTGCAATTAAGAATAATAGCCACAGCTTTGAGACAGTTGTTAAGCAAAAGGTAGTTTGAGCACATGTTAAAACTGTTGCATTTCTTCAGGAAAGCCACTCTTGAACAAGCCACATTGATAGAAATTCATGTGGACTGAAAAGAAAAGCAACTTAATTTTTTATCAGAAATCCAGTTAATATATTAAAAGTTTAGTTTTTATTGGAAAAATGCAAATATTCACTCTTCTAGGACATTTTGTAGCACGCGATGCCTCCCTCTATTTTCAAGCGTTATAAAGTGGTTGTTTGCTTTTTGCAGGTGAGGTTTCAGTAAAATGTGGCTTCTGGTCACGCCACTTAAAGTACCAATACCTTGTTTTCTCACCTATGTAATAACTGAGATTTATTAGCCGGCAAACTCATCTAAACTAAACCCTATAGAGAATTGATCAGTGTAATGAAACAATCTAGCTCTGAGTCACGATCATGAAAATTAACAGAAATATGTAATGCAGTGAATTCTTAATCTGTTGAAACTATGTATTGCAGTACACAGTAGAAATGGACAGGTAACTTTGGTGTTATCTTAACAAATTACATGTAGCCCAACCTTTCCAGTTTTATATCAGTTAAGAATAAAAATTATATACATTCCTATTTTGCAAAGTCTAAACAGTAGTGTTTTTCAAATTCAGAAGTTCACAAGATGACTTTCCCTTTAAAAGAATCGGCAACCCTCATATGATGTAAAGGTTGGTAAACAAGTAGTGTCCCTTTTACTGTGTTCACTTGTTTTTCTGTTACCAACAGTAGTATTTCGTGCGCACGAAATACTACTTCGTGGCCACAATAAAAAATTTTTTTTGACCATGTCATCAGAGGGGCTCCGTAGTATGTGACAAGAACAAGAAAAAAGTTTTTTTTTTTTTTTACTCACAGTATTCACCCTTTGTGAGAATCTACAGTGTAGCTTATGGCAAACTTACCAAAGAAAACATTATATGAGGAGTGTGGCCTAGGGTTAGGGTATTTTGCTTCAAATCCAGAGGTTCTGAGTTCAAGCCCCACTCCCACGGACAATGGCAGCCCTCTGCTCCCCAAGAGGATGGGTTAAATAAAGAGAGTTTATTTCATTGCTCTGTACTTGTGACAGTATAATGACAATTAAAAAAAAAGCTGAGAAAAAAAACAACAACAGCCAAATGGTGACAGAGGGGGTATCTTATAGATTTATTGTGAGGAAGAGGAGGAGAGAAACATGTTTTATATTACCTAGAAGACATATCATCTAATGTTCATATTTTTTCATGGCCTCTGCCAACAAAAGTGTTAACTATCTAAAAGTTCAGTGTGCAGATTTCTGCTTCTGAAACAAGGGACATTTCTAACCTAAAAAACAAGAGGGGAAAATAATCTCCGCCTTTTCCCTTTAACACCCTTCCAAATCCTGACTAATTATACAACTGGTATCCGACATGCTGTGGGAAAAAGTTCTGAAATGTGGGAGAACAGACTGCATGAACCCATATGACAGAGCAGAAAATCAGGGCCGCTGGAAATGGGGTTGCTGTGAATTTTTTTGTTGTTTTTTTTGGACAAAAGACCCATGAGCCTATAGGCCTACCTAAAATACAACACAATAACAAATAAGTAAGAATCTCTGTGAATACAGGCCCTGATTCTGTTTTACCATTTCTGTAAGGAGGAATTGGCCAAAATTCCAGCAATGTATTACACAAGGCCTGTGGCCCAAGCAGCATTTTCTAAAAGAAGACTGTGCAAACGAAATGTATTTAAATATGTTTGACCTTAAATAGAGTTCATAGAAAAATGTAGGTAGTAGAAAAAAACCTTAACCGACCTAAAGCTGGAAAGATTTGGCAGGTTTCCTGTCAGATGGTGAGAAAATAATGTTACACCGTATGTTTTCTTAAGTTGTGTATAAACACCTGGTTTCAACAAGACTTGAGTTTCACTTCTTTATTTAAATTACCTATTAATAGTACCATGATCCAGTGATTTCACATGTATTTTGTGTAAAAATATATTTTTTCAAATTAGGCTTATTTAATGTTATAAACTATCTTAATCTTCTTTGCAGCAGAGGAAAATTTATTCTAGCTAAAGTTTGGTTTAGTTTTACATATTTGACATATAGAACAACCTTCATTAAATAAACAACCTCCTTTTAAGTGGCTGTAGCCAACTGTTGCATAACATTACTTATATTTCAAGCTATTCTATGTGACTGTCACAAAGATGTTGTTATTAAAAGTCATTATCCTGTCTCACTGTTTGTTTCATCTATGTGGGAACGGTTATTTGACTTGTCTGCCTTGGTTATTTTTGTTGTTATTGTCGTGTATGTCTTCATCATAGGTAAAATGCAAGATGGCAATATGGAGAGCAACCAAATTAAAGGTAACTAAATCATATGTTTAAATCCCTTCTTCCTCCCTTCAACTTCTACCTTGTCACATGTCGTCCCCTTTTACGGTGGATGGTATGAACACTGGGTCAGAGCAGGTTGAAATTCCTGCGTTTAGGTTCTTAAATTTAGCCCACTTCATTCTTGGATTTAAAACTAGGCTGTTCTAATTCATTATTTATACTCAAGGCTTTGGAGTCTAACACAGGTTATACCCAGTTTTAGGCTCCGAGATGAGATCAAAAGCATTATTTGACCCAGGTTTATTACCTACAATCCATTTAGGGTAGACAATCTCCCTTTTAACTCCCCCACTGCTTGTCACTGATGTGTTGTCTGTGGTCTAATGTTCCCTTGTTCCCATTTTGTCATGAGCTCATCTTGTTCTTTTAGATGGAACAGCAGCTTTTCGCCTTGCAGTTGTGTGTCTAGCTCACTAATCAATCTCATCTTTTTTTATTGTTGATTTTTCTCTTAATATGATTTTGGAATCAATATTTTTACAGTTTTATGATTTTCCTTCTTTTTATCTGACAGTTTGGTTTGACCTCAAGGAAAATTATCCACCCTATTTGTTTTTATAAGAGATTTGATGTTTTTTATTTCATTTATAAACACACGTGTTATAATCTGTAACCAGGAGAGCAAATATAGAAGTAGTTGTCTTTTTTTTAACCTCCATGTCATAGGTTTAAAGCAAGATATTTACATAGTCAAACAGATTAAACTTTTCCTGTTTTAGATCAGTTAGGATTAAGATTTTTCTAAATGCCAGAATAAGAATGTTAGTTTCTTTCTTTACTTTTTCAAAAACACAAATTGCTGTGCCTTTTAATGAAACTGGCAAGGCCTAGATAATAAAGTACCATTGCTGTGAAGCTTCCTCTGTAGATTCACACTTATAATTTATTTTAAGTCACACATAAAACACACTGTTTCTTTGCAGAAATTCATTGATAAAAAAGAAATCAGTCAAAAATATCAGTTAGGATTTGGACTTCTCAAGGTCTGATTATCTTAATGATAATAAGAAGTTTTTTTAAAGTTTTTTTTTGTCTCCAGGAAGACGACTAGTCGTGTTTCAGAGATTTTGTTGTTTTGGTGAGAAATCTTTGTATAAACTTAAAAAAAAAAGGTGAAAAAAAAAGCTGATTTAAATTTATACATTAAGTTTAAAAGGTTATGTATAATATATGGGAATAAACAATTTATCTATACAGTTTTGTTTTTTTAAAGCTATTTGACTTAACTGTTACTAGTTGATCCAGCGTGTTCAATTCCTAAATCATTTTTTATTGTAACCTCTACTTGTAAGTTTGGACAAGCATTTTTCATGAAAATTACTTTTTGTTTTTTAAAAACATGCTCAAGTATGAAGTATATATCCATAAATGGTAAATGGTCTGTATTTGTATATGGCTTTGTCAAGTCCAAAAACCCTAAATCATTTTACACTAAATTCAGTAATTCACCCATTCATACACACACTCACACGCTGTTAGTGGCAAGCTAAATTGTAGCCACACTAATCCCGGGCCTCATTTACAGAAGCGAGGCCGCCGTATACAGACACCCCAGGACCCTTTGACCACCATCAGAAGGATTGAAGAAAATGGGAGATTTTAACATATTCAAAATTGCAATCTATATTTTATTTTTACCATTATTGTGTCTGAATTTAAGCCTATTGTGAGGCTTTGATTTCGGATTAAGCTGCCACAACGTCAAACCAGATGTTACCCTGATTGAAGTCCTTTTAACATCAGAAATCTCTCAATTTCTTGATCAAAGCTTAATAAAGATCACACCTCCGTCAAATGGGTAGAGAAATAAAATTCACAACCACACAATAAAGCGAATGTTCATTGTTAAGTAGGTGTTTTTTTAACTATCAAATGCATGTCTCATGGTGATAGGAAAATTGAGCTGTAATGATTCTTGGTAATGGGCTGCATTAACAGAGAAGAGAGAGTGTGTGTTTCACAGGGGAATAAAGACGGAGATGGAGTAAGAGAACTCCATGCTCTGTCCTACTCTCTTTTCTGATTTTATTATCTCAGCAGTATTTTATCATTTATAATTTACTTACAGAGTACCTTATATTTTATAAATCATTAAATAATTTATATAGTTTATGGTTCATAGAAAATCAGTTGCTTTTTAACTGACAAAGAAAGATTATATGTTATGCCTGTAATGTATATTTATTATTTAATTTAGAAAGTGGTGTAATGTATGATTGCCACTATGATCTAATCTTTTATGGCTAGCAGTCTTCCACCATATTTGGTGGAAAGGCTCTAAAGCCGACATAGTTCTTGTTTTCGTATTCCTTATTCTTTTTCAGATTTGTCATTTTAGTTAATCAATTTTGTTTATAATAGACAAATGCGCACTAATGTTCAATTAAGGACTCAGGTTTTTTGTGTGTCTATCACATAAACTCACATTGAAAAAGTGGTTGAAATGCAACAGTATCTTGACCAGTTTACAGTATGCATGGTTTAGCAATAAAAAAAATAATGACTTGCATAAATGTAGAAAGCAATATAAGCACATCATTGAATATAAAATTCAATGGAGCTGCAAATACTACAATATTAAATGCAAATAAACAGTGTATACAGTACTTGTGTTTTTGTTAGTTGTTGTACATTACCTCAGTTGTTTTATATTATTTTCAGTTATTTTGGAGTGTATTCATGTTAATGAGTTGGTTGTTTTTAGGTTAATGATGCTCCTTCACTATTTAAAGAACCTCAAAATACCATGGGGGTGTTTACACCTACCATTTGATAATCATTCTGTCTTGCTCTATTATATTTCTTCTTTGATGGTTTGAAATACACATTTCATGTCAGTACTGGCTGTTCCAGAGAAAGTATCATACTTAAGTGAGCCTCCCTCTAATTGTGTAATTTTGTTCATTCAGTCAACAATCTGTCTTTTTCTTTTTTTTTTCTGGTGCTTACAGTGAAGAAGCAGGATGGAGCAGCTGCCATGGAAATGCAGCCTCTGAAGAGCGCTGAAGGGGGAGAAGCTGATGAGAAGGAGCGGAAGAGAGTGTCAGCTCCAAAGAAAGAGAAGTCTGTGCTGCAGGGGAAGCTGACCAAACTAGCTGTCCAGATCGGCAAAGCAGGTACAGCAAATTGCACCCAGACATATCCATCACTCATTCAAGCAGAAAATCAGCTACAACAAGGTACTGAACCATCACCCTGTCCTTCAAGTAAACATTTTGTACAAAGAGGACATGGTTTGCTGTGGCTTGGAGGAGTAAAGCCTGTGAAGAAGAAGACAAAAGGCTGGTTCAGACAGCAAGATTTTAAAATTGTCAGGTGATTTTCAAAACACATAATGATAAAAAATCGGAGCTAGAACAGTTTTGGTCTTATAGTGTATTGTCTCCAGCCAAATGAAAAGGGAAATTCACCACACACAAGCTGATTGGGCCGTCCTTAACACGCATCTAGCAGATACAATTGAGGGAGATGCTTTACGTTATCTCCTGTGATGAGTCAGAAAAGATAGATTTAATATGTTTTTAAATTAAAAATAACACCTGAAAACATCATCGACTGTATGCAGTCAATTCTTCACTTGTTCTGAGCAGGGGACCCCCACATAAAGGTGGGAGGAAGCACTGAGAATCCCCAGTGACAGCTCCTCAAGCCAACCAGTCAGTCTGGGATTTCATGGCAGTTGGAAATAAATATAAAGAATTTTCTAGATGGTAAAAACTGCAAGTAGTAGATTTAAACATTTTATATTTTTTACTAGAAAGTTTTGACATTTTAAGTTAGTGTAGGTATTAGCAATAAAATTGTTTCACACTTAAGAAAATTTTTTAGTGGAGTGATCCGAGCACTCAAATTTTTGAAGTTGATAGCTCTGCAGAAGGAAAGATTACAGCTTGGATGCAGGGACTTTCTCCAAGTCAGCTCCTGGGTCAGCCTTTCGGATAGGTTTTGCTTTAAAAGTTCAGAGTTTGAAACTCTAGCATCTTATTTGATCATGCTTGACTAGGGGTACACCACACTCGATAGGATATTGGGATCCGATTTGCGATTGGAGCAGTCATGGCATTCTATCAAGCAGACCCGATCACACTAATCACACACCACACATGGCAGGACTATCTCCCTGATTACCAGGCTGCAGAGGAAGATCTGTACAGAACTTGGCATGATCGTTTTGCTGTGTCAATGATCTCAATTATAGAACTCTGAAAGCTTTTGCACCACTTTTTGTTTTCTGAAAGACCTGCCCTTAGGTACTTGATGATTCTCAACAGTGGTGCTTGGGGGATTTGGCATTTTCTTATTCTAATTAGTTGTTTTTAAGTGTTGTTCTAAAGCAGAAACACATTGAGGCTGATAGCAAGTAGAAATTAGTTAATGTATTTGTATTACGTCTGATTTGGTTTTGGGACATTGTTGAAGCAGCAACACAGTATGTTTACAGTTAAACATTATATTGAAAAAAGTAATGTTTTTCATTTGCTTGTATTTTTTGAGTATATGACTAATAACTTTTTGTTTGGATCCTAGAGTTTTCCTGAGTTATAGATGTGGACATAGTGATGAAAGGAAATACCTAAATAGATTAGCATAAAGTACTGCTCTTGACTCATCACATTTCTCGGACTTGAAGGCCTTATTTATGGTGATGTTTTTTTCTGTACACTTGAAGGTATATGAGTGAAAAACAAACAAACAAACAAACCAGGAAGCCAAAGCTGACTGGGCAGGAACCTTCTTCTTTTTATTGGGATTTTATCCATTTATATCAATTTATTTTTTTATTTTTTATTTTTATCTTTTATTAGCTTAGCATTTTTTATTATTTAAGGTGCATACTTTTTGTGGTATCTGTATGTACTGAGACTCCATTAAAATTTGAATCACTTATTTTATCGCTAAGTGCTACAGAAACAACAAAGTTAATTCACCAGGATCTGCAGTGATATTTACTGCATGCTTTAAAATGTACCTCATTTATGAATACAGAAATGGGCTCAGAATGATTATTGTCACTGTTTCTTAGGACTGAATAACGGATTAAAAAGAATTTATCCAATAACATGCCATTAGCCTGCCAGTTAAGAGCGTCCATTTTCCGCCTCTATGTCAACTCGCCCTTTTTTCTCCTTCTTGCTTAATGTTGATTTTGAAGATAACATAATGGATTACTTATATCTACAAGTGTGCTCACAGCAGGTTTTTCAGCTTAACTTCGATCCGTGGGGCATCTGAGCTAATACCAGAATCAACACTGGAAGCAAAGGGGTGCTGCTTTGGATTTTAGGATGTGATGTATACGAATTCTTCAAGAACGTTGTAGCACAGAATGTTTAGCATATTTGCAAAAACACAAACAAGAAAGCAAACCTTTAAAAAAAAACATATATTTTCAGCTTTTGTCCTCACATGACATAATTTTCTTTGAGCTTCAGGATTTGGGCTAAACCATAATTGGAGGAAAGTAGAATGTCCAGGCATCAGTGTGCAAAATGATCACAAGGAATAGTCTGCCTATAAATGGCAAAAAAAATAAGGTTTTTCCTTGTCAAAGTTAAATGCAAAAGATTGCAGCTACGATCTTGACTGCAATGGTTACGTAATGTAATGTAATGGTAAGTGCAAACTCCAGCCTCCGGTGCTGTGATGGGTCCAGTAAGTTTTAGAGTCTGAGTCTTCCCAGTCTGACAATGTGTTTGTTGAATGCAGCTGGCATAAGTGAGTCTGACTGACCAGGCTATTATAATGAAGCTTTGAGTTAGACCACTAATAAGTTTACGGAAATCAGAATTCTTTTTCTCATTATTTGACTGTTATTTTTACAAAAGAATAACACTTTGTATCCTGGATTATCCAGGGTTTGAAATCTTTTTGTGTTTTCTCTTAAATCATTCCTTTTCTCATTGTTTTCCTTCTTAATTTCTTTCAGGGTTGCTCATGTCAGCGATTACTGTCATCATCTTGGTCCTATACTTTGCCATCGACAATTTTGTTATGGAAAAGCGACCTTGGATGCCAGAGTGCACCCCTGTCTACATCCAATACTTTGTAAAGTTTTTCATCATTGGTGTGACTGTGTTGGTAGTGGCTGTACCAGAGGGGCTGCCACTGGCTGTGACCATCTCCCTGGCTTACTCAGTCAAGGTAAGGAGAAACAACATTGTTTAGTTAATTTGCGGTCTAACTAACTAAACAGTCTTGATTGAAAAGATGACCAATAGTTTAAACAGTTTGAAGCTTAACTTTTTAAATGACTATTTTGGATTACGTTGATTCTTAATCTATATTATTAATACATTTTAGAATGGTCTCAAACCACCAATATTCTTTTTGTGGAATTTTAATGTAGTTAATGCTATATGGACAAATGAGATTATATCAGTATACTCTTTTAACAAGTAGTTTTGTGTCTAAATATACTGTATAGATATAGACATGTAATTATTAAGGCTGTCACCAGTCAATATTAAGCTGTTCATGTGCCCAATGGGCTATTTTAAGCAACAGTTTGGTCCGTTCAACTGTTTTGAGACCTATCCATGTATCCTGCCAACAGAAAATGATGAAAGACAACAACCTTGTGCGTCACCTGGATGCTTGTGAAACAATGGGCAATGCAACTGCCATCTGCTCTGACAAGACAGGCACGCTTACTACCAACCGCATGACGGTCGTGCAGTGTTATATAGGAGATGTGCACTACAAGAAAATTCCAGATCCTGGCGTAATCCCACCCAAAACCTTGGAGTTACTAATTAATGCCATCGCTATCAACAGCGCCTATACAACAAAGATACTGGTAAGCGTCTGTAATAGTATTTTGTATTACCCATTTTTGCAATTCATAAGTATTCATAACTTTTGATGGTAATCAATTCTTATGGTTTTGTAGAAAAACTCAAAGGATTAAAATAATAGTTTAAGTGAAAAAAAAAATCTTGAAATTCTGTTGTGTTGCTGCTTAAGATGTAAACAGTAAACAAAGTCCTATATTAACTTATATTGTCTCAGCTCTGAGGCCATACAGTACATTATCCAGATCTCTTATATAAGACCAGGTCTTCAGTCTTGACGTCTTGGGATGCATCCAGTAAGTGTCTTTGGCTGCTACTTTAGATCCAGCAGGCATTCTCTCAATTTATCACATTGAGAATGTTTGTGTAATTCTGTTTTATCAGAATATAATTTAATCCAATTTACCTAAGTGCTGGAGTTGGTCTCTTGGTTACATTGAGTGGAGTAGAGAGTGCTTTTTGTCTAAGCCAACCTGACCTGCATGGGAAAATAAATAAATGTGTATAAAACATGTCTTCATCAAACTTCTAAAACAGTTGAACCACATATAGTTGAAACATATCTGTGACAAAAATTTTGCCAAAGGTTCTAAAACAAAACACTTAAATAGTAATTGGAAGGTGCAAGATTTAGGATTTGCTTTTCAAAAGTAACAATTCATCATAATTGTTCATGTTATATGACACCATGTCATAGCACAACAATAAAAATAAAGTAATAAAATAAAATTTTGATTTCTCATTTGTGCCACATTAAAATAGTCCTAACTGAATTCTGTAATTATCTGACCTTCAAGTTGTGTTTTGGTCATCCTTTTTATGCCATGGTAATCAGATCACAAAACTGTTGTGCAAGCCTTTCCCTCTAAAACCTTTGCCCAGGAGTTTCTGCTCTTGACATTGAAGATAATTTTTTGACAATAACATTTATTAGTATAAATGCAACCATTATTCTAAAGATTATTTTTGTGTTACACATACATTGTGACTTGGCAAAGCAACATAGAAATACAAAAAATAGGTTGCATTTTTATTTGCACTAGTATGCAACATTTATGTTAAACTTTGATGGATTTTCAGCCAGGCACTGACTTTTAAATAAAAAAAAATAAAATACAACTCTTTGGCTATCATCAAGTACCTTTGACATTACTTTACTTAAAGGTATAGTGGAGGATTTTCTTTTTTGGGGTGGATCATCAAAATAAGAGGTCCTCCTAATTGCCAATAATTCTGGTGATATGTTTATGTAAGGCTGTACTACGTGCTTGTCCTCATTTTCCCTTACCTGTGGTGAGTCTGATATAGTGGAAAAATTGCAAATCTTCTTTTGGAAAGTAAGCTTGCATGAACGAAGCAAACAGCAACTTTTAAACAGAGCATGCACAAGGAGAAATGGGCTTGTGCATGCTCTTGCACGCATTTTCTGTAATAGGTGTTTCCTCTCAGGAGCGGGTACAGGGTTGTACATGCGCCCTTTTTTTTTACAGTAGAGTGGGCGGTTCTTTTCAAAATTTTGCAAAAATCCTCCACTATACCTTTGAAGACATAGTGAAGCAAATGAATGAAAGGAGAAGTAAGATAGAATATGACAGAATAATTAGGGAATCCAAAAAGTGAGATGCAGAGGAGAGCCCTATGAGTAATACTCAGTTTGTTCCTCTTTCCCTCCCTCAGCCACCCCCACTCCCTCGGTGGCACTCCAGCCTTGCAGTATGCTTGCTGGTGTGTTCTTATATAAGACAGAAGTCCTGTGGGATGTAGGAATGGCTTTGGAAGTCTTTCAGGGCTACCACATAAAGGCACAAAGGCAAAGAAGCAGGCTTTGATACCATATCAATCCATCTCGTTCTCTCAAGCATCCTAATACAGCTCTTCTTATATCAGCGCTCCTTCAATCAGTGCAAGCATGCTGTAATGCCAACTGGAGATGGCCTTGGCCCCACAGAGAAAAATTACAATATTACACAAAAAATGTTTTCATGCACAATGTACATGATGAAAGTGTAAACCTACCTATTTTAATAGAATCTGAAAAAGGTGATCACACTCTAAAATCTTGTACTTTTGTCCAAAGTACTGCATAGAATCTGTTCAAGTCATACATTTTATAAAATGAACAGCTTTCAGTGAAATTAGTTCAGAGATCTAAATTTTAGGGAAAAAACCCAGCACTTCCAGTTGATACTCAAATAGTATTTTGAAAACATATATTCTAACATATACTGATTCGTCATACATCTGTCAAATTTCTGCTAGAGATACTCAGATCACAGGTGTGTCTTCTTGCAGCATAGTATGTTTAGCATGGCTGTACAAATGTCCTCAGGGCTCTGTTTAATGTAGATTTAACGAGCTGCTCAAGCAATTTATCCGGTCAAAAAAGAGAGAGCTAGATAACAGTCCCTGTTGGAATAAACAAAATATGCTGTCTTTCAAAAAGGAGTGGCTTATTATTCATAAAAATAACAAAAAACAACAACAACAACAACAAAAAAAACCATGTAGACAGAAGTATAGCCATATGCTACAAGATGTCACTTGCCTTCAAACAGATGTTTATAGTTATTGATTAAAAATGTTCTTCAGCATTGTTCTGTAAGAATTGCAGTTACATAGATCTTTTAAAAAAGCTGGTCTAAAGCCTAGATGTAGCAATAATCTTATGCTTTGATGTAAGAGAACTTAGCAGTCTCAGCCACCCTTAAATTGGGTAGCAATCCATTCAAAGGTTTGCTGCAGCCACAGCAAAAGCTTGATTACCTTTATATTTTAGCTTAGATGTTGGAGTGTAAATAATAATTAAATAAAAATAACCATAATAATAATAATAATAATAATACTACATACGATTTAGGACTCAGGGGTATGACTGATACTTTGGATTCTGCGTTCACATGTGTCTATAGTGTTTTACTATCAAACAGTCTGACAGCTCAACATACTGTATTGTACAATTTCTGCCGTACTCATCCCCACTAACACTGCACAGCCAAGAATATGCTTCTTCCCACTCACGTCTGCATTTTTGCAAGTTTTTTCTTTTGAGGAAGTACTGGAGCATCGAGAGCAGAGCGGAGTGCAGTCTGGCAACGGTGATAGCAGTACTTAGGAGGTCCTGCTTGGATCCTTACTATTTCCTGTTTAATTTTTTCTAACAGTCATTAGCATTAGTTTTTATCTATTTTTTTTTTGTATTGAATGTGCTGCCGCATCACTGCCCCACGCTGTCACAAATGTGTTTTCCACAGCATAGTCTATCTAGAGTGACATGAACAGATCACTGCTCAGCAACTGCTCATGGGAGATGTAGTCTCACATTTTCTGTTTATTAATTCAGCCATTTTTCTGCCATTTCAGAAAACTACAATTACAAAAGTGTTCTGCCACTGCCTAAATTCACCCACATTTGGCAGGTTGGCTGATGTTAAAATCAAGCCCTTTTGACAGCCATTATTGTCAGTATACATTGCAAAAAACAAAACGACAAAAAACAAACAAACAATGATAAGCCTACTAGGATTAGCTGGCCTACCAAAGTTACTCCAAGACAGTAAAGTTACTCATCCATGAGACTGAAAATGACTCACATTACAATCCGTACTTAAAGACGATGAGATATTTACCCAGAAAGAACCCAGCCAAGGACTTGGTGAATATGCAAACACCATGCACTACCCAGGAGCTACTTGCTGCAATGCACAGTGCTAAAACTAGCAGCCCTCATGAAGTTTCAATACCAATAAAATCTTAATGGAGTTTCCATTTTTTTAGTGAGGATCTACTTCATGCTGCAGCTGATCCACATTAATTGATAGCTGTAACTAGTATGATTCAATTATCATGGAGTATAACATATGTGTGTAATTTGAGATGCTGCCATATATCAGCATAGATATATTCAGATTTAACATTAATATGATGAGATGTAAAACAATAAAAGGGTAATTATGTTAAGTTGTTTCTTAATTGTTATGACAAGATTTTGTTAAAATGTAAGCTTCTGGTACTTTTGAATGTAGACAAGTTTGGTAAAAACTGGAAAGAATTGTAATTAATGGAGATGAAAAAGGCTTGAATAAGGCTCTAATGTGAAGAGCCATTGGGAAGCAAAGCTAGCATTAGATTGAGAAAAAGAGAGGGAAAGAGAAACTCCTGTCACATGACAACCATTCTTATAATTAACTGTGAGGCTGTATCTCTGCTCCCAGCACGCCCAAGGGCTTAGCCTGGTTGCATTGTCTAGCTGTTTGGAGAGCTACAATGTGTCCTGCCTGGTCCTTCATCCAATAAGAGAACCAGAGAAGAGAGAAGGCCAAGGAGAAGGAGGACCTCATAAGAGACGTCGAAATTAAACAGAAAGTCGGATAAAACATGGCAAGACATTAATGAAATGCTATGGAATAATGAAAGAGAAAAGAAATACTTAAAGGCCAAGGCTGAGCATTAAATGCCTGAGTGGTATATGAAGAAAAGGACAAGAGAGAAGGAAGGGACAGGAGGTATGGATTAAGAAGAGCCCCAGGTGGAATAGGAAGTTAAGTTGCCAGCTCTCCCTCTGGCATATGTCCTTGCCTGCAGGATCACCCAAGGACCAGGGAGAGGGCAGCTGGTGCTAAGCCACATCCAGGCCAGGACATGCCAGCAGTAACCTACTCATGCCAACCCAGAATACTCCCTGCCAACAACTGTACTTTGCTTAAAACCAGCATTAAAAAATAGATCTTAGAGAGTCAAAAAGCATCGCTTCTCTGTCCCATATTTATCAGCTGTATCTTTTTGCCTCAGGTATCAGCCAGCAATTACTATTTTAAAATGTTTAATATTTCATTCTCTATAAATAATTTTCTCTAAAGTTGTTTAGGGTTTCAACATAGAATGTGTGGTTATTTGTGGTTTAGTTTTTAACTGGACTTTTCAGCTTGGAGCCAGTTTATTGAAACACCAGCAGGCAATGCTGATGAGGCCATTTATTCCATCCTGTCATTAGCCAAAGACAGGCAGTGTCTTCCTGATGTAATCACTGGTCATTAGGAAGAGGCATTAATTCTGTTATTTAACACAAGCTCTTTATAAAATATTTATTCTTCTATCTCTGTTTGTGACACACAGCTGAACAATAACCAGATACACCCAATTACCTGGTTCTAATTTGGTTTTAATGATTAATGTGATTTTAGAGGACTTTCAGTTGCAAATGCAGGTTCACAACCTCAACAGCTTCAGAAACAGAAGAACTGTGACTGAGTCAGTGTCAACTGATATTTTCTTATGCTTAAAGGAATAGTACACCCAAAACATGATTAGCCTTCATTTTCTACTCACCCCCATGCTGAACAACACTCTGGAGTACTTTTTTGATATCTCAAATGCATCTGGAGATCTGGGAGGCTTCTTGCTGTCTGCTGACATTCAAATAATGGAGGTCTATGGTGACCGAGACAGAAAGGTCCATAAAAGTCCACAAAAAACGTGTCAATATTCCTCCATACTGCTCGTCCAATGTATTCCAAGTGTCCTGAGTGGGTAGCATCCAGAATTTACTCGAAACAAAGTCATTTAAAATGTTTTTAGAGCATAAACAGTAGTGTATAGGATTTCCTGAAAGCGCGCACATGCGCGTTCATGACGCTACGGAAGCCGGCACACCAAACCAGATGAAAGTGCGCATTCAGCGTCTGCTCTGCCGATAATGCAAGCGTAGAAGAAGAAATGTGCTGTTTACCTGTGCAAAGAAAGAAACAACGAAAGAAAAATGTCTGAGGACTTCAGTGTTGAGGAAGAGCATAAGTTCTTTGCCGAGCTGAATGCGCTGGTTTGGTCTGCTGGCTTCCGTAGCTTCGTGAACGCGCATGTGCGCGCTTTCAGGAAATCCTATACACTACTGTTTATGCTCTAAAAACATTCTAAATGACTTCGTTTCGAGTAAATTCTGGATGCTACCCACTCAGGACACTTGGAATACATTGGACGAGCAGTATGGAGGAATATTGACACGTTTTTGTGGACTTTTATGGACCTTTCTGTCTCGGGCACAATAGACCTCCATTATTTGAATGTCAGCAGACAGCAAGAAGCCTCCCAGATCTCCAGATGCATTTGAGATATCAAAAAAGTACTCCAGAGTGTTGTTCAGCATTGGGGTTAGTATGAAAATGAAGGCTAATCATGTTTTGGTTGTACTATTCCTTTAAGGTATTTTATTTTTTTAAGCAAGGTGCTGAAAATAGTCATACAATTGTAAATGACTGATTGTATTTTTAATCTAGTTTGATTCATTTGAAACACTTATATTTATAAAATTTTATTTATAATTATTATTATGCAGGATTACCTTTCTACGGGTGACAGGCAGGTACACCCTGGACAGGTCGCCAGTCCATCGCAAGGCAACACAGAGAAAAACAGGACAAATAACCATTCACATATACACTCACACCTAAGGAGAATTTAGAGAAGCATGTTTCGGACTGTGAGAGAAAGCTAGAGTACCTGGATAGAACCTATGCATGCTCAGGGAAAACATGCAGAAAGACCCCACGCTGGGAATTGAAACCGGGACCTTCGTGCTGCAAGGCAGCAGTGCTACCCACTGCACCATTGCAATTTACAATGTCTGACTTTAAATCATAACATATAATTGTGAATAAAAACCCTTAGAATTTGCAGTCATTTTTTTTTAGACCAAACCTCATTTCAATATCCATCTAGTCAAACAGCAGCAAGTCTGTGACTGCAATTGGCTTGTCAGTGATGATTGTGTACAGTAATGTTATTGAAAATGACAGAAAGAGCCATGTGATCTTTATTGTGTCTTATGTGTCTGGACATGTTATTAAAGCAGGAATATGCCTTAAGCCTGTCCAATAGATTGTTTTATTTTACCAGAATGGCAGAGTTTTTGGTACAGACACTTAACAAATAGAGTAGCCTTAGCCTCAGGAACTACAAATCAAAAAAAGACAATGAAAAAAGTGTAGTAAAAAATATTCTGAGGACATGTTTCAGGAGAATTAAGTCAGTGAGTAGGAATTCCCAAGTGGTAAAATTCTCTGCCACGCTATTCCCAAGTCACAACTGCCAAGTGCGCTTTGCCCAGTGTTACCATAGGAACGCAGAGCTGGCCACACTTACTTCCTTACACATACAGTGAAAATCATGTACTGTAGAACTGTAGTGTCAAACCACATGCCCACGTGCAAAATAATTTATTACACTGGTGAGTAAAATGCAGTAAAATGCATACATTTACTATCCAACAAATAAACTTGTAAATGGGATTTAAAGATATAAAACATTATGAAATGGATGAATACAAATGAATGCAAATACATTTACAGACAAACAAAAATAAAGTGGTGTATTGTTTTACCTGTACTGAAAAGCCTTTCTGAAACAATGTGTTAAATACTTGCCAATGCTGGTTGTTATTCCCTGAAAACCTCCTGCTACAATAACTTCATTTGCAATGTCTCAACTAAATGATAGGAGCTTAAATTACCAGTGTTTTTATATGGTTGTTTAGTAATTTAGGAAAGTGAAAATAGGTTGCATTACCATAAGCCTGTGACAATGCTAAAGTAATGCTTACACATGATGCCTCAGAAAAGGTCCCAGGTGTCGAAAAGGGCTCCTCTTTATTCACAAATACTAATGTTGTGTCTGTTAATAGTACAATACTCTACCACTTGTATTGCTTTTTATCTCCATGATAACTACTCTTCTAATGGTCAGCCGTGCAGTGGGGTTCTTGGTTTATTCGTCATGCAAGTGACAGGGGAAATTCTGAAAAAAATATTTGACATAGGTATTTGAATTAGAAAGTATTAAAGAAAACGAGTTGTTGAAAAGTGCAATTAAATCTATTGGATTTGACAAAAATAGCACATTCATGAGACATGGACTGAGGATGCTGCAAGAGGTAGCGGTTCAGTGGGCATGGCATGTATGTAGGCTGTTGGTCCTTATTGCAGCTGTCAGGGGTTTAACTCCAGACACCAGGTCCTCTGCCTTCTTTCTTTGCCCCTTGCTTTACATAATGGTGTAAGTTTATGTCAAAGGACAATAAAGGTCTAAACAACAAAAAGAGTTGAGTCAAAAACAACAAATACACAATACTGCTATCTCTCAATACTGCATCACTTTGCTGAAGCCATTTTTGCAAACTATGGTGTAAATCTTCAGTTTATTGACATCGTTGATAGACTAAAATTGGACATAAATAACATGTATGATATAGTGTTTCCTCCTCAAACCTTCAGAATTAGCTTTATACATTAACATTAAGCATAGAAACAAATAATGTCGTAAATATTCCTGATTTATGCATTAAAATGTACTTACTAAAGGTAAGGGGTATTTAACTTACAGTTGATGAGTAAAACATAGTAACCCAAATGTAGATTAATAACATTAGCTTACACACAACCAAGTAGGTATATTTGCCTTTCACCAGTTTTGTTGAGCAGGAACAGCTAAATAAAATCAAAAGACTAATTCCTAGACAAGAGCAAATCATTTTCATTGGAAAACTCTTGAGTATTTACAGATTTAAACTCTTCATCCTGAAAATTAAAATGAGCTACCTCCAGTTTATCCAACATGTCCCTGTATCTACTGTCAATGTCTAGTCAAAAAACAGCATTGTATTATAACAGTTAGCTAACTTTTTAACTAACTTTTTTTCCCTAACATTCTCTGACGCTTTCTGTACTGCAATACTAATATTAGCTTGTATATCAGCAGGAACAACAAGTGGGAAAAGAGTGTAGAGGGCCACAGCTAAAATTTTTGCTCACCATTCCTGAAAATATACACTGCTCAAAAATAAAAAAGGCAACACTAAAATAACACATCCTAGATCTACATTAAGGAAATATTTCCAATGAATACTTTTTTCTGTACAAAGTTGAATTTGCTGATAACAAACTTATACACAAATCATCAATGGAAATCATATTTTCAAACAAATGGAGGCCTGGATTTGAGGTCACTCACAAAATAAAGTAGAAAAACAAAAACAAGCTGATCCAACTTTTAAGTAATGTCCTTTAGACCGGTCAAAATGAGGCTCAGTATTGTATGTTACCCTCACGTGCCTGTAAGATTCCCTACAACACCTGGGCATGCTCCTCATGAGTTGGCGGATGGTCTCTTGAGGGAACTTCTCTCAGACCTGGACTAAAGCATCCGCCAACTCCTGGACAGTCTGTGGTGCAATGTGACCTTGGTAGATAGATCGAGACAGGATACCCCAGATATGGTCAGTTGGTTTCAGGACTGGGGAACGGTCAGGCAAGTCCATTGCGTCAATGCCTTCATCTTGCAGGAACTGCTGACACAATCAAGCCACATGAGGTCTGGCATTGCCTGCATTAGGATGAGCCCAGGGTGACCACAGCAGCATTCGGTCTCACAAGGGGTCTAATGATCTCATCACAGAACCCTTATGGCAGTCAGGCTACCCCTGACAAGCACATGGAGGGCTGTGCGGCCCCCCAAAGAAATGCAAATCCACACCATTACTGAACCATTGCCAAACCGGTCATGTTGAAGTATGTTGCAGGTAGCAGATCACTCTGAATGTTTTTTTTTTTTCAGACTGTCACATCTCTCAAATGTACTCATTGTGAATCTGCTTTCATTTTTGAAGAGCACAAGGCACCAGTGGCAAATATGCCAATACTGTTATTCTCTGGCAAAGGCCACATGTTCTGCATGGTGTTCTGTAAGCACAACCCCATCTGTGGACGTTGGGGCCTCATACCATCTTCATGGAATCGGTTTCTAACCGTTTGTGCAGACATATGCACCTTTATGGCGTGCTGGAGGTCATTTTGCAGGGCTCTGTTAGTGCTCTTCCTGTTACTCCTTACACAAAGACACATGGAGCGGTCCTGCTGCTGGGTTGTAGCCCTCTAGGGGGTCCTCTACGTCTCCTGGTGTACTGACCTGTCTCCTGGTAGCGCCTCTAGCCTCTGGACACTACAATGACAGATACAGCAAACCTTCTTGCCACAGCTCACATTGATGTGCCATCCTGGATGATTTGCACTACCTCTGCCACTTGTGTGTGTTGTAGAGTCCGTCTTAACCTACTACGAGTGTGAAAGCACCACTAGCATTTAAAAGTTACAAAAAATTATCCAGAAAGCATAGGTACTGTGGTCTGTGGTCCCCACCTGCAGAACCATTCTTTTAGAAAGTGCGTTTTGCTAATTGCCAAAAATTTCCACATGTCGTTTATTCCATTTCTAAAACAGCATGTGAAATTGATTGTCAGTCAGTTGCGTCCTAAAGGGAAGGTGTGATTTTCACAGAAGTTTGATTTTAATTAAGTTGTATATGTGTTGTTTACATGTTCCTTTCATTTTTTTTAGCAGTAAATATTATTCTTTGTGTTGTTTTGTGAAGTTTCCGTTAAACGGCTCCTCAAAGGGTAATGAAATTTTCTAGTACCTATTCTACCAAAAACAAATCTAAGATATCAGGGAAAGAAGGAGCATCATATGCTGCATTCTATTGTTGGTAATGAACTCAAATATTCACTGAACCATATAATTGCATGCTTCTGCACATACAATTACAGATTGTGAAGGCAAGAGCTGCTTTCCTGAAATAAGAACATCCAAATTTGATTCTATCTGTCTCATCTACTGCCTTCCCACTCACAGTAACCCTGTCACCTGCTTGCTAGTCAATTATCACCAGCAGCTATTTCAAGTGTTACATTGGACATGTTTAATTTTACTAAAGGAAAAGAATCTCACCGCATAGAATTGAATATAGAAAACGGATGTTTTTAATAAACATTCTATGAAGTTCCTTAAGATAATTCTTTAGATACAAATGTATTACTTCTCCTTTTCTTCAGCCCCCAGATAAGGAAGGTGGTCTACCCAAGCAAGTTGGAAACAAGACTGAATGTGGACTCTTGGGACTGATCCTGGACCTTAAGCGAGATTATCAACCCATAAGAAACCAAATCCCAGAGGAGAAGCTTTACAAAGTCTACACCTTCAACTCCGTCAGAAAATCTATGAGCACTGTAATCAAACTTACTGATGGGAGCTTCCGAATGTACAGCAAGGGAGCCTCTGAAATTGTACTCAAGAAGTGAGTCCAGTATTTTAAGTACTTAGCAGTTGTACTCTTTTGTACGAAAAATGCCTTGATGGATTGAGAAACTGGATTTGCTTTAAAATAGGAGCATATATTAAACATGCATTTAGGGAATAAGTGACAATTTATAAATTGCCATTCAATGATGAGAAATTGAAACACACAAACAAAAAAAACCCCACCCATATACAGTACAAAAATATTGCAGCAGCAGTTGTACAGAGTAACAGTTTTTGCGACCCATAATAGAATGTCCATATATGGAGTGAAGACTGCAGATGCAATAATTGAATGAGTGAAGTTGCAGACTAAAATACAAATGCAAAGGTGGGATGGCTACAAGAACCTCCTACCAGCCCGAGCAGCAGAAGGTTGAAGTTATTTGGTTGCAAGCTCTGGATTAGATATTCCTGTCAGTAGATAATTGTTGGTTGTTTTAGAGGCTGTTTTAGCTCTCCATCAAGTCAGAACCCAGCAACTGGCCTAAATAGAAAAGTGGACCACTGCATAAATCTAAATTTAATTAACGTCTGCAAAATAAAAGCCTGCAAAGCCTACCTGCAGCAGCAATTTTTGGCTCATCCCTCACACTTATTGTCAGCTTCCTGCTTCAGCTATATACTACTACTACAAACAATAATAATAATAATAATAATAATAATAATAATGATAATAATAATTGAACTTTATTAATCTAAAATTGTAGAAATTCAATTCTGCATTTAATCCATCCCCTTGGGGAGCAGTGTGCCACTGTGTGGCACCCGGGGAGCAGTGTGAGGTTAAGGGTCTTGCACAAGGAACCCGAGTGCAGGCTGTGGGGATCGAACCTAGTTACCTTTTCAGAGCACAAGCACACTGCTCTAACCATTAGGCTAACACTCCCCTAATATATAAGGTCTGATAGGAGCACAGGTCTCGTGATGCCATATGACACAACTGAGTACGGGTTACCACAGGGGGCAAAGTAAGGACATCTGCATTACACTAGTGTTGTTATAGAGGGGACTGGTGTGAAAGCATCCTACATGCTGGAAGGGACCATATAACCTTACTCTTGAACTGCACCAAATTACTTAGACAACATTGTCATTTAGTATACCCAGAGTTTATACAAAACAAAATTGTATTTAATACAGCTTTTAGACAGTAAATGAACATTTCTATTCCATAAAGTGCAATTGTGTATCAAATGTGAAGTGTGTAGGAGAACAAACATGCAACAACTTCTTCAAATGCAGAGCAGTTTACATGCAGTAAGAGTGCATGACGGATACAAAAAGAAGGAAGAGAGTGAGGGTGTGATGATAGAGCAGTACCTCTGAGTAGAAGAAGAGGAATAGAAAGTAATTGTGTGGATCTGAAGATGAGTATAAAAAGGCTCATGGGGCTTGTGGAGTAGTGAAGACTAAAGTATGTTTGGTTTTTTGTGGTGTTTATTGTAAATACGAATGGGCTGTATGATCCTTTTCCTTGGTGTTTTTCTTTCTTTTTGGTTAGCACAATATTGGAGAATTACTGTCCCTGACACCAATCTGTCGCTACCGTACGATGATGGTTAACCCAATCTAAAAGTAGGCCCTGTTTTGAGAGCTAGATTGTTTAAGCTATTACCATGTTTTTTTTGTTTTTTTTTAGATGCAGTCATATTCTGAATGAAGTTGGTGAGCCCAGAGTTTTCCGGCCACGAGACAAGGATGAGATGGTGAAGAAAGTGATTGAACCCATGGCATGTGAGGGTCTCAGGACTATCTGTGTGGCATACCGCGACTTTCCCAGGGATCCTGAACCCAAGTGGGATGATGAGAACAACATTCTCAGTGACCTTACAGCCATCTGTGTTGTAGGAATTGAGGATCCTGTCAGACCTGAGGTAAGAGCATGAGATATGTCTTTCAATATGTCAATCCACCTTTATAAGCACTACAGAATCAACCACAGAGTTGGACCTATATAACAAAAAAAAAATATATATATATAAATATAATTATATTATGCAAAAAAAAAAAAGGTAATTAGCTGTAAAGTTTAGAGAGGAAGGATGGACAACAACATTTGAAGATTTAAAAACAGATAAAGCCTGATCTAAACTGAGCTTATCTCTATAAATCACATTTCCCTTTATGGGCTCCAATAGGCAGCTCATAAGAGATTTAGTCGGTAGCATTTTCTGGTCATGCGATGGGTTTGATGCACCATGTGTTCTCATTTACCAAGCAACTTCCTTGAGTCTCCATCACCATTGATGCATTTACAAGATAACTTCATTATTTACAACTCTTTTACCTCCAAAATACTGTATTGGTCTAAACTATATAACTATGCAGATGCAGAGTAAGACTGCTATGCTTTTCCTGTTCTCCTGTTTAAGTGCACAACATCTGTGTAAGTTCAACATTTCACCAAAGAGGGGAAAATGCTGCAAAAATCTGGAACTTGCGCTTTGATATTTTGAATTTTAAAGTTTTTTTATTTAATTGTTACAAGCGGTTGACAGTGGTAAATACTACATACTTTTTATTAAAGAAATCTTAACCTTTTTTTTGATTGCCTGACTACAAATTAAATTATGTGTTCTGATTAGGTCAGCCAGGTCCATGGTTCGGTATGTTAAAATAATGTCACTTTATTTAAAATCTGTTAGTAAATATTTTATTGACTTTAACTCAGTAATCTAACTGACATTCCCTTTTATCTATTTTATTTCAATTTATCATAGGTGAATGCTGCTGTAAATTTATTGTGTTACACAGGTAACAAGTTTGGATTTATGGCTCTTTTAAGGGATATAGTTCTTGTTGATTTGTTTCTTTAAAAGATCTAATCAGTGTAATTAGACAATTAGATGCTGTCTTCAGAATGGTTCACCAAACATTCATGTTTTTGGACTGTAGAAGAAGCGTACCCTGAAAAAACATGCAGAAGGATAATATGAAGACTCTATTTAGAAACAACCAAGATTTTAAGGAGAGGCATTGAGAGAGGCAGAGCTGCCTTATCTTGGCTTTAAGTTGGATTAATTTTTTTTTTTTTTTTTTATGGATTATATTCCACTTTCTTTTATTGTTATTTTCTTCCAGATGCATCCAAGAGCTGCTGAAATTTCTCTAAATGAAACATGCCACAAGAGTGGAATAACTGTTTTTTCCTAACTTTGACTCTCTCTTTTCAGTTGACCTAAGCAATCATTAGAGTAATTTTGTTTCAGAAGTTTTGTGTGTATACATCTCCTTCATGATTTATTTTTTCAAACCTGCATCAGTATTCAGTATGAGTACTACATTAGAAAAGAGCTGCATGAAACAATAGAGCTTGGCAACACAGTTAATGTATAGTCACTTTGCAGCATGATCCTCTCACTACATTAGGATGTCACCACAGCTGTTTTGAAGCTTTAGCTTTCAAATGTTAGCGGCGTAAATTTGCTATCAACAAACACCACTTACATAAATGCTGTTTAATCTTATGACACCATTCTACAGTGCCAATCTCACCACTTCACCATAACTCGATGTGCTTTGCAACCAGTCACAAGCTCCTTATGGACAATTAGATGCTGCAGATCATTGCATTCTCTGCAGCAATTCACTTGCACTGGAAAATCTCAAATCTTCCTGAGTGTATTTGTAAAGATCAATCTTATTTTGTATTTTTATTTTGGAGTAATCCTAAATGACCTAATTCAATGAGTCTTTAGTCTGATTTAATATCTGACAGTAGAATTAAAATGTATTGTGTGTCTTTATTTTGACTAGTCATTGCAAATTGCTGGGTTCGTTTTTACATATAGAAAATGAATGGGGTGAGAACTATGACATGTTGAGATTTAAATAAATTAGTGATTATCACAAAATGGTTTATGAAAAACCCCTAATTCCCATAGAAAATCTGTAATAAAATGAAATAAAAATGCAGTGCTGGATTTAAGTGTAGTAGTTTAGCTGACCTTACTTGGCACAGCTGCAGTGATGGTGCATAACTCTCTACTGCATTATTAAACCCTTTCTTTTTATCCTCTTTCCATCCCTCTTGTCTCTTGGAAACGACAGCTCTTTCTCAGCCTCGATCCTTTGTGTTTTCACCTTTTTACCTTCTTCTTACTGTTCTAGTTCTTTGTCTATCATTTTCCATTTAGTCTTCTTTATCAGATTGCTTCTTTTTTGTTTTACTGCTTTTAGTTGTGTTAGAACCAATTTTAGAGAAAAAGATAAGTCAATAATAAAATAAATGCATATAAACAACAGAATATTTAAAATGAAAATGAAAAATTGCATACACAAGATACTGGAAAGATACAGGACTTTTTGCTGACACTGTTACCTATTCTTTTTCCCTTCTGGTTATTAAAACAAGTGCTTGTACAATTGTCTTCAATTCGAAGTAGTTTTTTCATCTGATATTTTTAGATACTAGTAGCAGTTTTAGAAGTTTTAGGCCCTGCCCATTTTTTAAGACTTTCCCCAACTGATCAAATGGCCAAACAACCTAGTAAACATAATTTGTTTTTTAATTAGCATCTGATCTTTTATTTCAGGATATTCTGTATATGGGTGCTTCTGTGAGGAAGGACTAAGAGCCAAACCTGAACGTAAAAAGAAACAGTCTGAGATGGATAAGTAGATTAGAAATAAGATTGATGTTAGAGTGATGGAGGTGGGGTTAGACGAGTAAAGAGAAATGATGGAGAACAAGACTGTAACCAGATCTTTATCCGTTACTCAAGAGGCTTGTTTTTCCACTAAAACATCTAGACTTATATCGTCCTCCTTTGTCGGGTCTGACTGTATTTTCAATAAGCCTACACTCATTTCTCTCTCTCCTCTCTCAGATGGGAAGTCAAGTAGAGCTGTGGGAAAACGATTCCTAGAGTAATAACAATCACAAACAGCAGCCAAATATCTTAGTAGTGATGCCATCATAATATTAGTAAGAAAAAGAACTTCAACCAAATAAAAATACTCATAATTACTGTTGTGTTTTATTTTTAAATGATGCACTTATCATGATTAAGATTTAGCCTTATTAAATTACATTGTAAAGCAATAGTTTTCTAATACATTTACAATAGAGACTTCTAGAGACTTAATCAATCAATTCACTATTGAGATGCCCTTAAAAGAAATCATTTCCCTGGTTGATAAAAATGTCAGCCCCCTAAAAAAAATCCACTTTAAACAAATCGTCTTTGAAAGGTACTTTAGTCTTTTAATTAAGTCTTTCTTAAGTCTTTCAATTGATAACAGGTGTGTGACAGCCTGGAAACACCCAATACTTGCAGGGCAATGTACCTTGAGGACCAGGGTTAAAAACACTGCCATAAAGAACTGTATGCTTACATTGCTTGATAGATTTGATTGAAAAAAGGAATGTGACAAAATAATCAAATAAAACACATTCAGCTAAGTATTTGATTATTCTCATTTTGCCCTACCATGGTCATTATTACTAACTCTAGTTTTGTATGCTTCTTTGTTTTTTTGCATTGTCGGATTGAAAACTTAAGGCCCTAATCACAAAAATTACTACAACATTATACTAGGATATTTTCTCAACTATAAATGAGTACTTCTTTAAAAAAAAAAAAAAAACAGCGTTTGTGTGAAATTTATAATCAATATACATTATTTTTGGGATGGCTGGGTAAATGTTTACATGGTAATATGTTTACACAGCCCCATTTTCTTCAAACAAACTAAATAAATCCCTAATTTCCAGCATATCTAACCTCAGTAGTAGGACAACTTGCTTATTCTTTACTTATTATGCAGCAGCAACTCATGGACATTCATAACGTCATATCAAAATCACCAAAAAAAAAATGAAAAAAGCCTGATAGTTGGTGGTCCAACATGTGCAAAATGAAAATTAATCTCAAAATAAGTTGTCAGATTGGAGAAATAAGTTTGGACTAAAATATGAAACTTTTTATCAACATTGTTAGATTTAATGAAGAGATGTTTTTTTTATATTGGCCAAATCATTTCATGCTTAAGTATTTACTATGCCAATTAAAATTTAGAAAACAGATTTACGTTTTCATTTGTTTAGCATTGAACTCATGAAAAGCCCGTATCACTTCACTGCACCTATAGTATGTTTCTTTAAAAGTGTACAATAGAACATTTCTGTTATCTGTGTGTGTGTGCGTGTGTATGTCCTAAAAAACTAAAAAGGCACAGAAAGTTGAGTGGTGCATGTTTGTAAAAATCAATGTGGGCTCTCATTACTGCATGTGTACACATTTGTTTATGTGTGGGATTGGAGAACAGCACTCTCCCACACTGTCCTTTGCCAGAAGATGTGTTTCTGCATTAATACTGATTTGCAAAGTGTTGATAATACAGGTTTTCTCTTGGTGCCCTCTTTTCACAATATTTTACAATATTTTACCATTTCAAGTCCTCTTCACATAAATATATTTTGGATAAACTTTACAGAACATACTGAACATTTTTAAATATGGAAAAACTTAGTTCTGTAGTTTCCCTCTAGTACCCATTTGATATTTTGGCTTACCAGCCTGAAACTTTATAATTTTTTTGAAGAGGCCTCATCACATTATCAAAACTTTTAAACCAATTTCACCCACACTAACTCCTCGGGCATCCTGTTTAAAGCATATCGTGACTAACAAACATGTGGTGCTATGTTTAACTTACAATTCGAGATGTCTCAAAAGGAACCTTTTGTGATCGTGTGCAGCAATCCCTGCAGATTTTTGACCTGGCATGAGTATTTGCGTCACTCAACCAAACTTTTTCAAACCACAATCATTAAAAAGTACTAAAACTTACCCAATGAAAATAAATTAGGCTCTGTTCCTTTAAACTGAAGGAGCATTGAAAGAACTTTTCATCAATAGGTTGGAGCTTTTATGATTTACAGTAAACATATTCAATGAAACTAAATCTTATTTAGGCTCATTCAACAAAATATAACACCTAAAAAGGATGAAAACTGCCAGTCAGATATAAACTACATATATTCTCCTGGTTAGGTCATAGAAATGTGCATCAGTCTTTGCGCCAAGAAGCATATAATCCATATTTTCTTTGAGCTGATTGGTTACCTTCCTCCTGTGTACATCTTTTAGCCAATCAAAGCAGCAGTTGCAGTAACATTTTCTGATTCATCTGTTTCACTGAGTTATCTGATAAATCAAGCTCTTGCCTAATCTGGAATGCGCAAACATCTTCCAATCAACAAAGGCAAACAATCAACCCGTTTGTTCGTTTTAAAAAAAGAAATAGAAGGTATTCTAACTGTCCTCATAGTTGGTGTCAGCAGTCTGTCAGCTGTTGCGAAGAAGCTGTTCTGGTGCCGGGTGGTTCTATCCCGTAGACTTCTGTAACGCCTCCTAGAAGGTAGGAATAAGAAGAGTGTGTGTGCAGGGTGAGTAGATTCTTTGGTGATTTTCCCAGCCCTTTTCAGACACCGCTTCCTGTAGATGTCCTTGATGGCAGGCAGCCGTTCCCCAGCAATGTGGGGCAGTTTTCACCACCCTCTGCAATGCCTTCCGAGACAAAGCAGTTTCCATACCAAACTGTCATACATGTTGCAGATTACCATGGTGTCATATGCAAACTTGATGATGGCGTTGGAGCCATGGACATGTCTACAGTCTTGGGTGAGGAGGGAGTAGAGGATTGACTCATCACGTAGCCTTGTGGCACTCAGGTGTTTATAGTGATGGTGGATAAAAAGTGGTTGTCCAGCCGGACATGTTGGCATTGGCCAGGGACAGGTTGAGGATGTCCTTCAGCACTCCTGCCTGCTCCCCACTGCTCATTCTTGAGGACTCTTTCAGGGATGCCATCAGGAGCCGCAGCCTTGTGGGCTTTAATCATGCTCAGGACTGCTCCTACATCAGAGGGAAAGGAGAGTCACGCACTGGTGTTCTGGGGTAATGGCTGCCTTGGTTGCAGCTGTAGTGTTTCCTCTCTCAAAATGAGCATAAAAGTTGTTAAGCTCATTGAGGAAGGAGACATCAGAGGATGCGGGCTAGGTGTTGGTGGTCCTGTAGTCTGTAAGAATCTGAAGGCCTTGCCACATACGTCCGGAGTTGAGGTTGGAGAAGTGATCCTCCACCTTCCTTTTGTAGTGGTGTTTGGCCTTCTTGATGCCCCTCTTCAGCTCAACTCCAACTCCTTGAAGAAA
>NW_015151574.1:3123-29431 GCF_000732505.1 Cyprinodon variegatus | reverse complement strand
ATCTAACAGAGTTTATTTGCACCCTGCTGTATTACCACTGTATTCCATCAAAGTAGCATCACAAAATATAAAGCCCAATGTAAGCTCCAAAACTATAAAGGGCATACCTCAAGAATAATCCAACTTCAAAATACTCTTCAGAAAATAAATATATACTTAAGTGTATATATAAAAAACAAGACATCACAACTATCACACAAATGATGGCAACTTATTTAGTGCACAGGATTTTAAAGTTATCGATTGTGTTGCCAAGCCTACAAATTATAAAAAAAAATATTTTAACCATGTATTTATAAATTCATTTACTCTATGATACCTGTGTGTCTAACTTAAGGGAATTTGTGAATTAGTTAAACAGGACCAAATGTATTTATGTTATATCTAGATCCAGCAACATCCATAGGAAGAAATCTAAAATCTCAGTAAAAAAGATTTAGGCTTATATTTGAAAATAACATAGTGAGAAACAATAAAAAAAATGTTTTCCTCTTGGTTTCTTCCCTTTCTCATCTATTTTCTTAGTTGTAAGAGATCCCTCTCTTTTTTCCTGCCGTCCTCTTTTCCCTCCTCCATCTCCTCTGCCCTCCTCCTTTGTCCTCTCAGTGCTGATATACTTCCTTCTCCTTAAGATTGTTACCTATCATAAAAGCGAGCCTATTTGTTTAACAAGCAAGTTAATGAAAAGTCTGATTTTGGACGAAGCAAGAAGAAATGTCATGTCCTTTTCATGTTACAACTTTGTGCTCATTGAAAAGAGGTGATAATTTACTTACTTTCACATATTGACACAGTTTCTTCCAGCAATAATAACGTGAGTTAACCACAGAGCTGCCAATAGCTCCACCTGTCGATGCAAATCAAACCACTTTGTTGAATGGGGAGGGGGAAAATTATTTTATAGTAATTAAGAAATGCATTTTACTTTAGATAACATTTTAATACCTTAGTTATGCTTTTATTTCATAGGACTATGTTAATATGTTTTGTTCATGTTAATGATTTTTGGGAAGGGCATCCCACTGTCAGCCTCCCGGATTTACCGCCCGACATATGGTGGTAAAACAGTAATTAAATGATTCAATCCTCTGTGAACCAACTAATGCTAGCTTTTGATAATTGGTGTGTTCATCACAATCTGTATATATCTACTTTACCTTAGGTGCCTGATGCCATTTTGAAGTGCCAGCGTGCAGGCATTACAGTACGTATGGTGACAGGCGACAACATAAACACAGCCAGAGCCATAGCTATCAAGTGTGGAATCATCCATCCCGGAGAGGACTTTCTCTGCATCGATGGCAAAGAGTTCAACAGAAGGATCCGTAATGAGAAAGGAGAGGTACTGTTGTCACGTTAACAGTGAGGCAGAGAATAGGTGGCATACTTGAAATTTATAGAGAAAACATCTAAACTGCAACCAGTTCTTCTTATTTTCAAAAGTTTTTGTTTTTTCAATATTTCTGTGCTGTCATAAACTGGTGTGTGTATGTGTGTGTGCGTGTGGCAAGGTGGAACAGGAGCGTATTGACAAGGTGTGGCCTAAACTCAGAGTTCTGGCCAGATCATCCCCAACAGACAAACACACTCTCGTCAAAGGTAAGTTAGTGGCATCTTTTCTGAAAAAATGCAATTTAGCTTGAATTAATTAAAAAAAATAGGTTAATTGATTGTTTTTGTTTGTTTCTCTTTTTCTGTCAAACTAATAATCATCAAGGAATTTCTTATTAAGCCATATTAGGGTGTCATATGGATTGAATGATGTGTGCGGCATGCTCTGCTCTGTTTGCTTTGACAGGAATTATTGACAGCACTATGGCGGATCAGAGACAGGTGGTGGCTGTGACAGGAGATGGCACCAATGATGGACCTGCTTTAAAGAAAGCCGATGTGGGGTTTGCAATGGTAAGCAACCCTGCATTGGACTGTTTTTTGTTTATGTTTTTCTTTTAAATGACTAACTAACTGAGCCTCAACATCTCCTAACATATTTCCATTCCAGCACTCTGCCTTCATATTTGCTGTTTCCGAGCTCCCCCTACCTGTTGAATAGAGTCACACAAATTAGAATTTCTTAGCCTCCTCTATCAAGTATTTTTTTAAATGTAACCCTTAAGAAATTAAAAAGTAAGAATATTACACACACATCAACCTGTGTAAATTGTTACTCTTTGTTAATTTTGATGATTATGACATAGAGTTGATGACACTCCAAATCCTGTCTCCTACATACATAGAATAAAACTAAACACTAATGACAAAAAGAGAATTCTAAAACACCAATAAGTATGTCCATGCAAAGAACAGTAGTTGTTTGGGGTTTGCTGTCACTCATACACAGTAGTACCAGGGTCGTTAAACTAGGTATTTAGACTTTTTGCGGTGCTGATGGGGGGAACGACATCTCTATAAAAGGATGGAAGGAAAATGAGCTCTTAACATTCCCCAGTCGATGATTGTGCAGAAATATGACTTGATAAAACAACAAATATGATGATGGGGTACCCAAAATTATTACTGAAGGGAAACTTCACCCTGGAGATTGGACAACTGTGCCTCTTAACCTTCCTCTGGACTCTGAGCCTGTAATCTCTACATGAAATGGAAAATGTACTTTCATTTCAAAGTGGGAGTTTGAAATACTTGCACCAGTCAATCCTTTTTTTGTTTCCAAAAAAGTAAAAAAAAATAATCCACTGGACTTGGTTTGAATATTTTTTATTTTATTTTATACACTCTAATAATCCCAGAAGGAAATTACTTCTCTGCATTTAAACCATCTCCCTGGGGAGCAATAGGCCGCCACTCCAATATGTTTCGCTTCCCATCCAGGAAGCTTTTTCAATTCAAAATGTCTAAATTAACGTTGAATTTTAAGCTTTATATGGTAGCCTAAAACTTGTTTTGGCTTAAAAAAAACATGCAAATTGAACCAGAAGAATGGGTTTAATTTGCATGTTTACTCCATTTTCTCCTTAGCCTGAGAAAGACAATGATCAGTACTGTATAGTGCTAATCCATGCCTCGAATATGTCCAGGTGCAGTGGCTCTTGAGGCATTGCTTTAAACCACATTCCAAACCTTGTGTATCTTTTTTAAACATTTCAGTGGATTTTGATTTACGATCCTCTCATGGATGCAGTCCATGATCCTCTCATTATCTGCTGCTATTACATCTTTTTCTTTCCACTTTTCTACAATTATTCTTGGTTAGAAAATACTGTAAAAAGCCTGATTCATCAACACTTATTTTCTGTGGTTTTTGTCTAATTCATTGTTGGTTGTACATTTTGGGTTGAGCTAAAGAAAAATGATAATATTGAATATTCATTTAAATTCACAAATGCTTCAGGTTAAGCATGTGAAATAAATTTATATTTTCGAATTTAGTTTCATAGTTATAGACACCTAACATTACAGTATGTTTCACTCATAACTTCTGAATACATTTTTAGGTTCAATGATAAACCTACAAAATTATTTTTTTTTACTTTTCCTGACCTGGTTTTTAATAAGCATGAGCTCAAATAGCACAATGACATTTATGGATTTTGCTTCTCAACATTTTCCATGTTCTAACTAAGAACCAAATCCCAAAGTTTAAAATGATATACTTTCTTTTTAAATTTGGAATGTGTGATCTCAAAATAGGTGTGTTATGTCTTTAAGCTATTTCAAATGCCATGTGAGTTTATTATTCTTATTTTCTTAATAATCAAATAGTGTCTGGAACCCCGCTTGGGATAAGCGTGATGAAAAATGGATGGATGGATGGATTGTTTTCACCCCATTTCCACCAGAAACCATTTTTCATTCACAGAGAGGAACGATTTGAAATGGTTTGCTTCATTTCTGTATTTTATTTTTGCTCTTTCAGGGTATAGCTGGAACAGATGTGGCCAAGGAGGCGTCAGACATTATTCTCACAGATGATAACTTCAGCAGCATCGTGAAGGCAGTTATGTGGGGGCGAAATGTATACGACAGCATTTCCAAGTTTCTACAATTCCAGCTTACTGTCAATGTTGTAGCTGTCATAGTCGCTTTCACTGGAGCCTGCATCACACAGGTAAGAGCCGTTAAACAGATGTATTAACATTATCTTTTAACACCAGTGTAATGTTCATTTCCATTTTTGGGACAGAGACAATGATTTTCTGATCTGTAGTTTTAAAAATAGTAAGTGGAGTTATGAAATAAAAGCAAAATTATATTTGTGTTAGTATAAAAAAAAAACTGTACATAGGTATGAACGGAATGATTGTGTCTACTATTTTTCCAGTTGTATTGGAGTTTTTCTTTTATGAGGAAATTTGTGTTTGATTTCCCCAGGATTCTCCACTTAAAGCAGTGCAGATGTTGTGGGTTAACCTGATTATGGATACTTTTGCATCTCTGGCCCTGGCGACGGAGCCTCCCACAGAGTCCCTGCTGAAGAGAAAACCATATGGTCGCAATAAGCCTCTTATCTCCAGCACTATGACCAAGAACATCCTGGGACATGCAGTCTATCAGCTCATCATCATCTTCACACTTCTGTTTATTGGTTTGGACAATACATTTGTTCCTAATAATAATTTATCTCAATAAATAAAACAGCAAAATCAAATAGTTCATTTAATGTTCTGTATTCCCACCAGGTGAGAAAATATTTGACATTGACAGTGGTCGTAATGCTCCTCTCCACTCTCCTCCATCTGAGCACTACACCATCATCTTCAACACCTTCGTCATGATGCAGCTGTTTAATGAGATAAATGCTCGTAAAATACACGGAGAGAGGAACGTATTTGAAGGGATCTTCAGGAACCCAATTTTCTGCTCCATCGTTTTTGGCACATTTGCTATACAGGTAAACAACTGCAGATGTTTCCTTTATATTAGTTTGTGTGTCTTATTAATCATACTGTACTATTTATTTTTAAATCACACGGAAAACGTGCATTATCTGTATTTTTTATGTTTAATAAATCAACGTCATTTTATCTTTCTTATGCTTGACTTTTCTGTTCAGATTGTGATCGTGCAGTTTGGAGGCAAGCCATTCAGCTGTCAGCCTCTAGACCTTGAAAAATGGATGTGGTGTGTTTTCCTGGGGATGGGAGAGCTTGTTTGGGGACAGGTACCTCTATAATAAAGAATTGTCTATTTTCTTGGACTGCTTTGTATATTTTGTTGCATTTTTGCTATATGTGCTCTTTTTTGTTTGTTTTTTTTTTTTTTTGTTTAGGTGATTGCCACCATACCCAACAGCAACCTTCGCTTCCTACGTCGGGCGGGCCAGTTAACTCAGAAAGATGAGCTACCAGAAGATGACGTGAACGAGGAGAACGAGGAGATTGATCATGCAGAGAGGGAGTTACGGAGAGGTCAAATCCTTTGGTTCCGAGGTCTGAACCGCATTCAGACTCAGGTAAGAATTCTGTCTTGAGTTAAATTTTCATCAGACATTTTAAAAGAAAAACATTAAAACTTCCAGACATGAATTTCCTTTTACTTTATTCATCCTCTTTCCTGGCACCTGTTTTCCAAAACAGTTGTGCGGATCTTTTTTGTGTTTAGGTGATACATACCGAAATGAAATTAGTATACCTATTAACTGCCAGAGATTCTAATGATTAGAATTTGTTATGGTTTCAATTTTGCATGATATTTAAGACATTCATGTCACAATGTTAAAGTCATTTTTCTTTCAAGATGATGAATTTAGGAACATGAAGATCTGACTTGTCCTGGATGGATGGAAAACCTGTGGACCTTCAGCAGAAATGAAATGAATCTTATTGTTGAGTTCTGAAGACCGGTATCACTGTGAAAGTTAACATGATTTTGCCTTCATGTTGAACTTGATTTCATCTGTAATGTGTCCCGATTGGTCCTGTGTGTAGCTATCCCACAGCATTCTTTAGTAATGGAAAGGGTTCATCTTTATATGAAAAATCTCAACTGATGCTTTTAGACGTATATAGTGAAAAATAAACTGAGTTCAAATTATCCCAATTTAATTTGATCAGGTCTTCTTTGACAATAAAAAGTTTTAGATGGGACTTCTTTTTCAATTATTTTGAGTTGAGTCCTTGTGCATTACCATAAAAAGAAACTTGGAAAATGATACAAATAAACAAATCGAAGATCTTTGGTATCAGCGGCTAGGACGGCTATAACAGGATCATATATTAAAGATAAGCACAGGTTAGTGACCAAGATAATCTGATGGAAGTTGATTTTGAACATATGGGTGCCTAACCTGGTTTGACAGTTCAGTACGTACCAAGAGAACATGGATAATTCCAGCCAGTCGGCTGACAAGATGCAGGGGACGATGACAGAGAGTTGCATACGTGGATGCCTAGAAGGCTGCAGAGCTGACAGTAGATTAAATCCGAGCTAACTAAGGAAGGCAGGATAATCCGCAGAGCGATTTCAAGAGAATTATTCTGGTTCAGTCCACAGAATAACCCGACAGAAGCCCGAAGACAGGCCAGGCAAACAGATCGGACAGGGACAGGCAGACTCAAAGGTCCAAATACAGAAACGGGTCAGGTTCACTCAATCAGAACACTAAAGAGACTCTAGAGAATTCTCAACGCCAGAGTTTTAAGAATAATCTGGCACTGATGACTGGAAACAGGCAGCATAAATAGGAGTGGGAACAGCTGGATCAGATATACAGTGATGAGAAAAAAGGGCAGAGCTAGACAGGTGTATGAAATGAGCAATCAATCCAGCCATCAGGGCCAAAATCATGACAGAATGAGCAAAGAAACAATGTGCAAGGACAGAAAAATGTGTGAAAAAGCAACACTATCTAAAACAAATACTTGAACATCTTTATAAAGCCTGGAAAACCGTTTATCAGTTTATTTCTGAGTGCAGACGTTGGAAGAATTAAGACATTTTCTAGTAATGCATGACACTCTTGGAAGTTATAGCTTTTTAATTCATATTCACCATTTAGTTGTGGGGATACTCCACCCTGACCTTTACCGCCCTCACCTTTATGTGTCATTACTGCAAACCTGTACTCCCTATGCCCGACCAGTCAGCCTGTTGCCATTTATATGTGTCACTCTGAGCAGCCATTTGTCCTCTCCTGTTCCGCTGTTCTTCCACAGATTGAAGTAGTCAACACCTTCAAGAGCGGCACCTCCTTTCAGGGGGCCGGGGCTCTGAGACGCCAATCATCCACCACCAGCCAGACCCAGGATGTAACCAATGTTTCTAGTCCTAGTCACGTGTCCTTGTCCAATGCCCTTTCCTCTCCTACAAGCACTACTGCTGCTACTGCTCCTCCCACTACTGGCCGTGAGTCAGAACTCTGTCAGTCTGCTTTTCTGCTCTCTTTGCTTCAGGGGTGCCATTCAGTCCCCATCAATCACTTATTTTTTAAACATAAATTATTAGACCTAATGCCACCAATGCCTGCATTGTGACGTTGGCATCTCTGAAGATGTGTCATTTTCTCTCTTGCTGCTTTTTTTTCTTTTACTTTTCTTTCTTATTCTGTCTTTTTGATGTTCACACTGGATTTCAAATTCATCTTGATATCTCCTCCCATGGTTGGCTGTACTGTCCTCTCATTGGTCAATGTGTGTTTGTTTCCTCAGAGTGCTAGGAGCACAGGACTAAGACTGATACCCACGGCGTGACATTTCAGGTTGTGAGTTTGTCTCCCTCGGCTCATCCCCCATACATCATCATATCTGTCCCTCCTCTCGTTTTTATGTCTTGACGGACGTTAATATTAACTAATTCCAAACCACTCACAAAGGGACTGAGTTAACATTCAAGTATAAATGGAAGCTTTGTTTTATTTGCACCCCATATTGTAGACAATGGCTAGAGATAAACATTTATTCTGCTTACAGTTTACTAGATTTTAAACATTGAGGTAGCTGCTGCTTTGTGGTTAAGGATATCCTTTTTAATACCTTGAATGATACTAGAAGTGTGTGTTCTCAACTAAAAACCTTTGATTCTGACATCTGTGACCATCTTTGTGTTTAGATTTTAGGCGTTTATGAGCCTGATCAGCACTTTAGGGTGAATCTGTTTCTGAATCCCTTTAAGTTGGAATTGTCTAATAAGAAATAGAAATAATGTATCAAGTATGAGGAAATCTTCCAACCTTACTTTTCTAAACTATGAGGTAAACATTTTTAAACTACATCATAGACTACTAGAATCCTGTATTTAGGAGTTATTTAATCAGAAATACTTCCAGGCTGCTCCAGCGATTATTTCCTTTCCAGCTCTACCAATAGCTATAAACCTTTTGACAAACGTAACAGATTTTTTTGCTTTTGCATCCTCTTGCACCACACTTAACCATCAATACAGCAATATTATCATCTAGTATATGGATATAATTGTTGCACTTATACTTGAATGTTTTCTCAGAAATTCTTAGAAATGCATGGAGTGAGAAACATTCTTCGACCGTCAGACCTCTGACAATGAAACATATTTTCATTATTCACCTTCTTTTGATGTCAGCTTTTCTTGTGCCAGTGTCCAGTTTGTCAATGTTGCATGTAGTTTGCGTTTACATCTTGGGCGTGTGTATGTGTTCATAATACTATAACCTGCTGTGTTTGCTTGTTGTCTAAATGTCACTTTTTTATTTGTGGGATGTGTTTGGTTGGTGTGAGTTTTATTTACACCGCAATGCTTAGGTTGAGCCAACCTCATGCAGATTTGACTCACTCCATTTGGGACAATGCCTCTGCTACGCTGTGCTACATATGAGTGTCTTGTGTGTCTCATCCAGAGGCTGTGTGGATATTCTACCAGCTGGTGGTCTGGTACCTCCCTCAACCCCCCTTCCCCCCAGAAGTTTTTAAACTGCCTCATTGGATCTTTCTAATCTAATCAACTTCTTTCTTACTGACCTCGTCCACCAGATTTCTTCAAAACTGCATGTGGTATTATCCTTTAATTTGTTTTTCAGTAAGTATTCCATTTATTAATATGGCTTGTTTCTAGGTATACAGCACATTGGACTAAAGCGTATACTTACAACGAGCGTTTTTGTTTCTTTGGTTTTTCTGGAAAAGTTTGATTTTCTTGTGTTTTTTTATGATTATGTTTCTCCCAGTTTTTCTTAGTGCACGCAAATTAAGTGACTTGTGACCTTTGCAAGCAGAAAACAGGCTGCAGTTGCCTTATTTCTTGTTTCTCTTTCACTTTTTCCTCCCTCACCTAATATTCTCAAATAGACGAAGAAAAGATTTTTTTCTTCTTCTTTGTCCATTCTTTTTCAAACTTTCTCTCTTTTCTCATTACGAGGTTCCCTTCAGCTCTTTTGATCTGTTCTGTATTTTCACCTCTCATGTTTTTCTTCCATTCCTTTCTTTGATCTTTTCACAACAGATCCGAGTTGTAAATGCATTCCGTAGCTCCCTCTACGAAGGCCTGGAAAAACCTGACTCCAGAACATCTATACACAACTTCATGACACACCCTGAGTTTAGGATAGACGACTCCACACCTAGTATCCCCCTCATCGATGACACGGACGATGATTCCGCCAGGAGGAGGACAAAGTACTCCAGCCAGCCCTCGTCTCCTAACAAGAACAACAACGCCATTGACAGTGGTATCAACCTCACTATTGACATCAGTAAATCCGCCGCCTCCTCCAGCCCTGCCAGCCCTCTGCACAGCCTGGAGACTAGCCTCTAACCCCTGTCCTGAACGCAGCCCTAACATCTCATTGTGTTCCCTCGTGGTCCAGAAGCAACTCCTCCAGCTTTCCCAGACCTTTGTTACTTCTACCACTTCTTTACACATGGCCGCTCAGTTCTCACCTTTCCACCCCTTCTAGTGCACCATTTTTTACCACCAACACAGATCTGTAAGCTTCAGCCATAAAGCTCTCGCCTCCTTTCAATATGGAGCTAATCTTAGTGAAATGGCAAGAATAAAAAGAAAAACAATTTCAAAAAGCTCCACAAAGCTACACGACCAACACAGCCATCCTGCTTTCGTGGTTGCATGTGTATGGTGGCAGCCTTAATGGTGTGTATGACACTATGCTTGTTCCGGTTAGCATGTACTGTAGAAAAGTGCAGCTGACTGCACGTTGTATGTGAACTGTGTCTGCAGCGATACTTGGAGGAGGACAAGGTGGAAGGAAACTGCTGAGGAATACGGAGCGCAAACAGACTTTATACTCTTCTTAAACTCCTTCTCTTCACTAATGGCATTGTTAACACTGATACAGTAATAGTTTGGATTAAATTAAAAGCCGTTGTTATTATTCTGAGTCTGATTATTCTTGTATTATTCTTAATGATCCTGCATGAATGTACATTACCCAAGTTTTATTTAAAAAAAGGTTTTAATTTTATTGAAGTTTGGTTCTGATGGGCTGGGCCTTGCAGCGGACTACAAATGTAAAGACAGCTTCTCTGAGTCCTCCCTCCCTGCTCTGTGTGGCATGAACATGTACCGGACTCTTGGAAAAAAAATGATATCATCTATTAACAGAAATGTGTGTTAAGGTGGTAGGGCTGAACTTGCACAGTAGTTTTGTACCTGAGGAAAAAGAAAAATGCAAAATATTAATGATGATGATAGCATTTATGGGATATATTCTATACATATAAACTCATAAAATCTATTTAGAGAGAGTTTATCTTTGTTTGTTGGCATGTTGCCTTGTTTCTGCTTTAATGGCTTAAATTACTTTGACTTATTTATGTCTTAAACAGAATGTAATTGTTTACACCCTCTTAGAGAGGAATTTCCTGGTTTCTTAGAGGAGGCAGACTCAGAGTTTCTTTGCTGTTACTACGGGAAAAACCATGTGCTTAAACTTGCCTGCTATATTGTCAAATAATGTAGATATTTGTAGAGGATAAACACGAAGAAGAAACCAAAATATAATGGGATGCATAGTACAGTACATGTGGAATCTTAGTATTACTCTATATGATTGTTGGGATCAAATAAGAGCGGCTTGCCTTTGGTTTTTCCTAACGAAGGTCTCCTTTTTGTAACAAAGGATGATATTTGTTTTGATTATTTTTTTTTTTAAATTAATTATGTTTTTGTTTTTTTTGCTTTGCTCCAACGCTGACCTGGTGTCAGTGCTTGTGAAAAAAGGTTGATATCAGGACCTTTTTATTTAACTGTTGTCGAGGTGAACCTTCTTGTTTAAAGGACTTCATGTTTTGAAAGTGTGTGCGACCAACAAAAGGCTGCAATCAAGTCATTTTAGAAATTTGTTTAAAGCTTGGAATATATTGTGCTGTTATTTTCTAATTTATTTTGATTTTTTTTTTTAAAGCTTCTTTCCATCTAGACACAAGAAGCCCCTAAATGCTGTTGGCATTTTTAACATCTAAAAAAAGAAGAACTGACAAAAAAACAAAACTAATAATAACAAAAATGGAATGTTGCTTTGACTCTTTTTCTATGACTATACATAAAAGATTTCCTGCACTATCTGGTTATGAATGAAAACTTCTGTGGTGTAACTCTAGATGTGCTTATGTGTGTTAACCAAGCTTGTCTTCCTGCCGTCACAGAATATACAGTACTCTTAGCATTTCAACTGTACTCACTAGTTGTAAACTATTTATTGTACTTTGACCAATCAGACATTATCAAAAGTCGCATACAGAAAGCACATTTCTACATTTTTTTGCACTCAGAAGGACAAGGCCACCTTACTAACCTCTATTAGTACTCTACCTAACCGAAGTCAGTGGCAAGCATGATGTCATAAAGTAGGCTCATTATGCAACTTACAGATAATATTTTTCTTTTTACATAAATTGAAATATATTTAGATGATGTTGTAAACAATCATTTCTCACAGCAGCTTTATCTTTCTTTTACTTGCTTTTGCATCCTCCCCCTCTGTTATTGTTAAGCCGATCTGTTCATCTGAAGAGGGTGCACAAGCTTTACTGGTCAGCTCAGGCATGTTGAAAAACATCTGAATAAATTCTGTCTTATTTAATTTGAAAAAAATATAGTGTGGGTTCTGATATTTACCTTAGAATATCTTAATTTATTTTGATATCTTTTCAGTGTCTATTATTTTTTTGTCTTTAAAATGAAAAACAATAAAAGAAAGCAAATAAAAATATACATAGTTATAGCATTTTCAGTATATATAAAAAAGACATAAGCCAACATTCTCAAACCATTTTTACATTGGGGAGGACATTCAGCTTTAAGAAACATGTTAAAACTGATTTTTGTAAATATAGTAATGGGTCCACTGAGGACAGAAACACTGAAAACAGTAACTCCTCCTGATTACATCATGCAACTCGATGAGTCATACTGATGATGCGGCACTTTGGCTGTTTGTAATCAATCACCGCTCCTGTCAGAGACACCTCCTAACCATAACGTGTTGTAACAACTTGTCATTATGTTTATGATGACATCCATAATGATGATATCAATGATACTTTTTGCAATATACTCACCTGCCTCTATGTACTGTATTTAGCAGCATGCAGTTTGTGGAACAAAGAAAAAGAAATGCCAACAGATAGCTTTTTGGCATACTTAGCCATTCATGGGTAAGTGAATTAAGTGTTCATCTTGGTTTTATGATATTTTTTTATCTATACAATAATTGTAAATAAAGAACTCAATGTCTTTGTTCATTTAATACTATGCAAAAAGTCATGGTTTTTCTGATTGTTAATCCCGTTAATTCGAGTGTTTTGTTGGAATGTTTGTGGTTTCAACCGTCAGTAAAAATAATGTAATGTAAATTATTTTCTAGACTGACGAAAAGTAAAAATGATGCTGAAAATTCTTATTCAATGAGAAAAAATTGACAACGATGGTGACTATGATGATTATGGACTTTGGCTCCTGCTGCTTGACTGATCCATTTATCACATTACTAACAGGAGCATCAGTGAAAATAAAGCAATCATCATATTACTTATATTAGGACTAACAAAAAAAACAAAAACTCATGTAATAAATTTCCAAGAGCATCATAATACTATGGCTGCCCTCGCCCCATGTGACATGTTCTCTTCTTATTTTTTTGTGCTTCCCCTTGACTTTGTTTTTGTTCTTTTTACTTAATTATTTAACTTAAAAACATATCAGATATTCTAAGATTCTAAGGTTACAGCTTTGTTGTTAACTAAACCCTAATAATGAAAAGGCAACACAGTAACATCTGAAGGAGCAGCAATTATTTTCTGGATTCTATCTTGTTCTCCTTTCCTCCTCTCCCCTGCTTGTACTATGTTGCACCTACGTATTTTCCGGACTCCAGAGTGTACTGCACCATAAGCCGCACCAACAAAGTTTCATAAATTTTTTTCTCGTGGCACCAAGAGCTTCTAATGAAAGATGAGAATTACTCGGCTCTTTATTTTAGCTCTGCAGGAGTTTCACACAGTATCTTAATTGGTTCAACAGTTTTAATGGGGAAAATAAAAATCAAAATGTGTGAATTTAGGAAATTTGTTTTCCGTCATGCCTGCTGCTAGCATGCGCTCGTGCAAAAAAAAAAAAAAAAAAAAATTAGCCCTTTCTTTCATTTCCAGTTTTGACTTCGACCCCCTGGCGGTTAGGAAAAATCCACTGAAATGGCAATTTCGTATAAGCCATTGGGTTCAAAGTGTGGGAAAAAGTAGAAGCTTATAGTCCGGAAAATACGGTAGTTAAAGTGCTCTAAATGGGCAAAATTAGAAATGAGTAGGCTGTATCAGATGGATACCTTTGGTCAAAGTCAGAGAGGGTTAATTAGTTAAAATCTTTATTTCTATCAGTTTAATCAAATTTCACAAAGAGATTTCAAGAAGGAGATTTCCCAGGATTCTGAATTTATTTAAAAATTCATTCAGGTAAAATAGAAAATACTCTAATATATTAAGATTAACAAAGTAATTATTTATCAAGCAAAATACCCTGTGTCATATGGTAAATGATATGTGCTTATCTAGCAGGTAAGGGGATTTAAACCTATTTTATGCTATGTTCAGTCGTTCATCCCTTCACATAACAATGATGAAAAGCTACATTGCCACAGCCGCCCTGGGGCACACTGACAGAAGCAAGGGTGCCATACCACTAGGCACCACTAAGCCATCTGACCATCATCAGTTGGTAATGCTGGTACGCGGTAGTGTCTTGCCCAAGAAGACAACTGAAACAGAGGGAGGTGGGGTTTCAACCATGGTCTCTCCAGATGCAGGATAGACTAATGCATCCTGTGCCACTAATGCTGATAGTTGCAAATAAAACATAGAAACCAAGCTTAACAACAACAAAAAATAATGACCCTAATTGTTATTAATACCTTGCTGATTTAAAAAAAGAATTACTCATAAAATTGGCCACCCAAAACATTTATATCACATTTATTACATTTATAACATTATGCATTATACGTTTAACATTCATAACATTTATATAACATTTATATTATATTTAAATATTTATACCAGTAAGAATATATAATTACCAGGATCTTGGTGGTTTCGTGGAGACAAAAAAAACAAAATTTTTTGGGTTAAATCATCATTCAAACATCTAACTTTGATCTCAAAGGAAAAAAATTGGGAATGGAAAGGTAGTGACTTTGTACTACTTTTGTTACCAGCTTTGGCAGCACCAGAAGGAATAAAATATCCAGCATAAACCACAAACTTGTTGTAAATTCAACTTTCATAAAACCAGGCTTGGCATGGTACAGGTCAAGCAGCAGCCATCCAATCAACCTGAGGTCACTCTAAGATCTGAGGTGATGGATGGATGGTCCCATGTTTGACTAATGACACAACTAGACCTTATTAATGCTCCATGAAACCCAAGCTGAATTAACTTACCTACTGGGTTAGTTAGGCTGTGTGCACGCCTATGTTGTATGGAGGGAAGTATAATCAGACACTGACAAAATAATGAGCGGCAAACTCTAATGCTGACAAATCAAGCACAGAAAACCATTGAACCTGGTAAAATAGGCATTCGACTCCTTCCCTGGATCAAGAGAGGTGGTTTTCTTGTGTTGAGTTCACCGACTCCAAATCAGTTTACCAAGAGGGACACTTCAGTAAAGAGATGGCTGACCAGCCAGACACAGGCTAACACTGTCCATTCATGAACATGTAGAGATTACTCTTTTGAGTTTCAGAAGGACCATCTAAGCTGAAACTTAAGGTTAATTGTGGATTTTCTCAAATCTTTCTGAATTCATAGATTAGTAAAATCTGATTACAATCCTTAAACATCCATCCTCATCTCAGGGAAATGTTTTTGTGTGATCAGCAAGGTAACTGACTCATCATCTTTTCATATAGGAGATAGTTTAACTTTAAGGTCATATGGGTTAAATTGTAATGAGCTGCAAAAATACCTAAATATCTGCTCTAGTCCGTATCTGCTGTATGCCAGGTTTTCACCACTGAAGCAAAGCTAAAATATTTTCAAAGGGCAGTTGAGATTTTTATTAAGCAACAGATTGATGTTTAAGATGAAAAAATCACAATAAGGTTATGAACACATTGAAGGAGAACAGACAAGGTTGGTGTGAAAGAGGTGGAACCTTCGGACAGAGTGAGAGAAAGGCAGATGATCTGTTTGCAAATCCTCCCGTTTGTTTATATAGAGGGGGAAGTTTTAAGGCCATAACAGGAAGTAAGTATACCCAACTAAGGTTCAGACTGTAAAAGAAAAAAAAATGTGCATTTTAATTTGTCGAAAAAAATAAATGGGTTAGGATTAATCTAAGAGGATAGACAAGGTCAGGGTCCACTTGATGCTAGAATGAAAGAAATAAGGTCTCGAAGTTCATTTTCATCCAATTCTAATCTTGCCACAGTTATGTGCCCCAAATCTGTAAAAGAACTTAGATCATTAAATCTTTATAGTATAACATTTGAATACATAATTCTGTATATGCAGCAGATCACTTAAGTTTTTTTTAAAGAAATGTATGAATCAGATTAAAATCCTTATGTGGAACAACTGACCGTGTTTAAACATGCAGTGATTTCTAGTCTTGATAAGACCATTTCTTGTTTCATGTTCCCTCAAAATTCCACTTTTGGAGTAGCTGTCATTGAACCTTTTCCAATGTGACTAGGACATTTTTATATATATATTTTTTAATTATTGGATGAATTCTATATGTCTATGGGTAGGAGCTGTTTTGAATGGGTTTGTTCTAATTTCTAAAATTCCTAAACCTTCTACCTGAGCAAAGGAAGTTAAACAGTCTCTAAACAGGGGTGAGAGTTAAGTGTTTTTATACTTTGGACAAAGAATAAGAACTAGCAATGTCCACTAGCAACAGTAGGCCATTATATAACCTCTTGCAGGGCTTCTGCTTGTTAATTTTCAACCAGCTTACTGCAGTGTTTAGAAGTGCACCTAAACAATTTCAATGGTGAATAGTTTTGGTGTACGCATTATGACAAAAAAAACGTATTCATTTTAGTTAAAATTTTGTTTACCCAGCAGGGATAAGTGTAACGAAAAATGGATGGATGGACGGATGGATGAAATAAAAGATATGATGAGAATTACAGAAAATAATTGAATAAAATGAATTTTATGTTATTCTAAATGTAAAAACTGCATATCTGACATGCATCCATCAGAGAAAAACCATTGTCCTCCACTAGGACCATAAGCAATAAAAGATCATTGGTAAAGATACTGCCACTTCATGGTGTGTGTTATTTAAGAATAAATAATAAAAGTAGAAGCAGACCCATAAGGTATAACAATAATGTTAACAGGACTCAACAAAGCTGACTCAAGAATGTGGGGAACATTCAAAAATCATTAGCTGCAGCTGTAGTCAGTGCTTCAAGAGTTACTAATCACAAAAAATACAGGAGCAAAACATTTGTTTTTTTATTTTTATTTAGCTGTAGGCCATAGTCATATTAACTAGCAGATAAAAGAGCAAAGATAGAAAAAAAAAGCACTTAAAAAAGGGTCGCTTTATGTGATTAATCTAGAGAACCTATATTTTGAAATATAGTTAAAGACAAAAGCAACTTTCCTTTGTTATCATTCACAGAGCTGCCCCTGTAGTCACAGAAATTATACCAAGCAACCTGATGATGAATGGCTTTTTTACACCACTAGCAATAAACAACAGGGAATACAATTAAAATTTCATTTAAAGCTTTATATTAATACAACTGATAAAAATAATTTCACAAATTACACCAAAGACAGCCCTTTTTGATAACTGTGTACTCCAGCTTTGCCAGACAGCCACATGCATAATCTCTTAGTAACATGGAAGTAGTTAGTGACTCCAGGGTCCTTGTTTATCCACTGGAGGGCAGCACTTCATCATTTGGAGAAACTCATACATTACTTGTATCCTAATTCTAAGACGTTTTAAAAGATACTCAACAATGTGCATTTCTGTGGCACGCTCTTTGGTTGACAGAAATTAAAATATTGAAATAAATATAAGCTGAAACTGAGCTGCTTAATGAGGAATTTACATTATATTTTATGCTTACATTCAGTTTAATCCTATTTTAGGTTATACTTTAGTTTAATATGGGTGGATAAAACACACCGTTGACAAGTAGCCTCTTTAGAAACTGTGTCTGGTTCTAAGCAACTGTTTGAGGCACAACTGTCAAAGTGGCAGTCTGTCCCATGCTTTTCTACATTATAACATGACATAACACAGCATTATCAGAAAATGTTTTTTTTTATCATTGTTATCATTATGATTATTACCATTAGATAAAATCTAAATATTCAAACATACAGAATTGTGTGTTTTCCTTCCCTGTTATCATAGTAACAGAAATAAATTTGATAAAGTTTATCAAGTTGATCAGTCTGTGAATACTTAATATCAGTTATAAGATTTCAGTTTAATTATTAAACTTATTGATTCTATTCTAAGTCATAGAAATTGAAGCTGAAATTGTTGACCCTAAAGAATAATGTTGAATAGTAAATCAAAACATGGCTTCGTTAACAGTGCACAGTTATTAAGAAATACATTTACAATTTTCAGTGAAATTCCAGATGAGAATATTTTTCTTTCTCTTGAAGTTTTGAAGGTTTTTGTACCTTAATGGTTCATCTGAGTATCAGCCTCACAGGGAGTGTAGTAGCATCAGCATGCGTGGCAGTGTCTTCTGGGGTGGCACAGTGTGTGAATATAGAGTGGGCTCCCACAGCTCAGAAGATTAGCAACACAGTGCATTCAGGTCCATGTGCGAGGGCCGATTTCCAGGAAGAAAAGCCCTTCGTTGGGCCCCCAGTTGAATCCTGCTGCTTCCTTTTTGCCTAATAGAAGGCTGCAATAACTGACAGTCCTTTACAATCCGCCAACACTGGTGAGGTTTTGGAGGCTCTAATTTCTTCTTCTTTAAACTGGCCATAGAATAGATTTTTTATTTTTCTAGTATATGCATATTGTTATATTATCTGCATTGTTTTCTATCCTCTATGTAGAGGTCTTTGTGTTTGGTAGCACTGGAAACACTCACCAACATGCACACCCACCCATACAGACACACGAGTGCACGTTTGAATGCCAGTGCTGGCAATTGTCTTAATGGGATAAGGGGAGACTATGGTTCCTGTTGGGGGAATAGGACTCAGGGATTGACATGGGAAAACACACACGTTGCTTTCATTGCACCAGTGGCTATGTTGTTGGTTGATTCACAACAAAGGTGAAATGTGGTGACTTGTTATCCTCCAAATAGGCCACAGGGCGGCAAATATTTTCCAATCTTGCCATAACATGGCTCAGTAATCCTCAGTATAACTGAAACTGAAACATCTAATGTTTGAAATAAATGCAGCAGTAAAATAGAGTCTTGAGCCTTTTTAAGGTCATTAATTAATATCAATAAAAGATCATAAATGTACCACTTAAGGGAACAAAGTTTCACTGTAAAATTGTGAATTTTTCCCAATTTTGGAGTTGCAATATGTTTCTTGACCAGTAGGGGTCATCTGTAGCATAATGTTGAGCCAACTATACTTGCATCCTTGAATTTAAAAACTGTGATAAACAAATTGTATGAACTTATAAAGTAAAGCTGTCAACACTGTACAATGGAAAGGGATATAAGTGAGAAACAGTAAAATCAAACTAATCCTATGTTAAATTAAGATGATTAATTTACTTGATTCCAGGTTTATACTTCTAGTGAGTGTTGTTAAAGGGTTTACCATACATCTAATTCTAAGTTATTTTCATTTCAGCATCCTACAGAAAAAAAAAATATCTTGCAATGAATTAGTAGCGTGAAAGTATACAAAATCTGACATTACATTATGACCACTGATAGGGTAAATTGAGAATGATTACCTTTTGATTATTGCTCCTCCCAGAAAAGGTAACAATTAAATATTTTGCCCTTAAAGTTGATGTTCTGGGAACAGGAAAAATGTGCTATCATTTATATGCGAGTGCCTAATTGTGACAGCTTAATTTTAAGTTGACTTTTCCTTCAAGTATTTGAGATCTGAACTCCATCCAGTAACGATGGTCAAAGAAGTCTGATCCATAGAGACCCAGCTTTACAATAATCTGCTTTTAACATCTTAATGCCTTTCTAAAATCCACTTATTTTGGATTTTTCTATTCAGCAAATCTTACTGGTGGTGTTCATTTAGGTTCAAATCTGGGGATTTTTTTTACATTTTTTTTACTTGTTGTTGTGCTCCTCAAAACATTGATGAACTATTGGAGAAGGGCATATCATCATGCTTTCCCAGACATGCATAGCCAAAGACCTTTCCTCTTAGAGAGGAAGTTTGTAACTACTGTCCTTCCATAAGCATCTCACATTCATGTCGTCACATTCTGTCTGTTATATTTTTTTTCTTTTCTGGGACACCAGCTTATCCTTTCAATCAATGGTTGAGCAATAAGGTGTTAATTCAGTTGATTTAACCCACCAATATGAAAGGATCTCTATATAAAGGAAAACATATGCTATTTATGTCCAAATAAATCTTCCCACCACTAAAGGATAACCCAAACTAGTCCAGCTTATTGACTTGAATTTGTTTTTTATGTTCTCTAGGTGTTGCTTTGAAATTTTCGTTTTACATTTCTTATAAATTTCTTGTATTCTGTTCCCTGTGTATTCAGATTTTCTCCTTGGTCAGATTTCTTTGCACCTCTTTCTCTTTGTTTCAGTCCTGTGTTCATGTTAATTATTCTCTCTTCTGTTAGTTGGGTCGTTGTTTGTAATATTTTTATCTTAAGCACAATCCTTTATTATGTGACTCATTTAACTGTCGGTCCAACTACTGACTGCTAAGCCAGTTACAGATGAGTTTGAATTAGATATCAAACCACTGGAATCTGATCGATGAGAAATAACGTTTAATTTTTGTAATTTTATTTTTGCTGTACTTTCCTACTTTTTCAAACTTCAAAGATGACATTTGTCAAATAGGATATAAAAAACAAAACACAACAACATAATCTTACTCAGCTCTCCATTGGTAGCAGTTGGACAGGTCTATGATTACTGTTCCACCTCCAATCCTCAGTGGAGTAATTGTTCTTTTCTCCTGTTCACTCTGTAAGTACTGAGGTGTCAGGTGGCAAAAAGTGAACTGACAAATTCAGACGACAACGTGTGTGTGTGTGTTGGGGGGGGCATATTTCCAAGACCAATCAACATTTCATCTTGAGGTAGGAATGAGTTGAAAATGGGAGCATTATAAATACAGGTGAAAAACTGAGAGGAGAGAGAGAAAGCACCAGCTGCTGTTATTGATTTGATGCGTATCATTTGTCTTCATTACCCATGGTCCACTGATCTCAAAGATATGGCAACGTTTTCCTGCATCACATGACTGCCTGTCAGATGATGGAGAAAGTTAGAAGTAGGAGTGTTTGAAAATATGATTGTACATCTGGTTTGGTACCATCAATCATTTATGAGGAATGTTCAGGATTTAAGAGAAATAATTGCCTTGCGGCTCATCAGGCTGGTAAATATAAGAACGAAAATAATTCTGCATCAGAGGGCTTTACAATTGCACCCATTCATGATAATAATGTGCAACATATAGAAAATTTTTATTTTTTTGAATTCTTGAGCTTTATTGTCATTGAAAAGTTAAATAAAAAATATGTTTAATACAAATGTGATGTATAGTGTTAGAGTGTCAATGAATGTTGATGTAAGGCTGAAAAACACATGACTGTTCTTTATAAAAAGCACGCAAAAAAGGAAAAAGATGTGTGCAATATGCCGAAAAAGAAAGTCTAGGTGATCTTTTCTCTTATATACCTGTGTGCGAAATCTAACTCTTTGATACCAAATGTATATTTTTTTTAATTCTCAAGTGTGCTATTTTGACTCCTTTTTTTACTTTGCCAATGGTACATGGATGTAAGAACTGTAAGTTTGCAGTGACCAGTGTTGGGAAAGTTCTCACACATTTTAAAATGAACTAGTTCAGTTCATAATTCAAAAATTTTAACTAAGTTCACAGTTCCAAACAATGAACTAGTTCATAGTTCTTTTTTTTTTCATATATTGCTCAATTACACCATAGCCTACTGTAGAACCACAGACAGCAATTATTTTATCAGTTGTAACACTGAAACTGTGTGTCAGATTTCATCTTCATATCCAGTTTTGAATCCTTATCCAACCAGGGTTTACATTAGCATTGAGGGGACAGCATTTCCCCATTGTTGCTTTAACGCTTTGTTGCTGTCCATTCACTTCACACTAGTAGCAGCTGCAGCTTTCACCCCTACAGTATATTCTCAAAAACATGAGGAAAAATATGTTGCTTGAATGGTCTTTTTTATGAGGAATTATTAAAAGAAAAACAGGAGTCTTTAAGGTGCAAATGTTTTTTTAATTTTAATATTTTTTTCCATTTGAAATTCCATTTCAGTACATATGCCGTTTCAGATTCGCTTTGGATGTTACTGAAGTCCGGATTTTTTTACTGAAAGCCGGCGGGCAAAGTTTGCAGAGAAATGTAAGATTGTTGTCATCATCCTCACCGACCACCTGGTCATAAAACTGTTTTAAGTGATCATACTGCTGCTTTGTCGCCTCCACGGTTGCCTCCATGCTGCTGTGGCTTCCACGCTGCATTTTGTTTTGATGACGCACGCGGCTGTAGGCTACGACACTGGTAGCCGGTGTTGCCAGATTGGGTGTTTTTCCCGCTACATATTAAGGCCTGTTTACGGTGTGATTTAGCCGGGGTTTCGCCTGAAGGGCTCTATAGAAATTTGGCAACCTATTGAACGAAGTTGAACTGAGGTAGCGTGCCATTCATAGACACCAGAATGAATGAGTTTACATTAACGTTCATCAGGCAGTAATAGAGTACGTTTAGTTCACGTTCGCCCAAAATATGAGCGAGTTCATGAACTTTCGTTTAATGAACGCATTCAGGCACAACACTGGCAGTGACAGTATTCTTCAAATGATGTTATGCTGCATAAAGCCTCTAAGAAACAGGCTCAATCCACATTAATCAAACCAATAACGACTCCTAATTCAAAGTGGAGGTGCATTAGTGGTCACCAGAATAAGTACTGTTGTATTAGCGCTGGTAGTAAGGAAGGAGGTAGGAGATGGAAGCTGGATTCTTCCTATTCATAGTTCATTTAGCATAGGGACCCACAAATGTTACTTTCCAGTGCTTGGGAGCTATAATGTATCCCATAAACCTTTCCATAACGAGACATGTAGGCACAATTTGACAAAAAAGAAAACACTTTTTCCTCATTTGTACTCTGCGTAACACGTACAAAGGTATAACCTTGTCATGAACCGAGGACAAATGGACCCAGTATTCAAGGAGAGACAGTCAGTAGGAAAGTTCAAAATGTTTATTAAATAAAACAAAAACTAAAGTAGAGCTGTGGCCCGCGGATACTGCAGGATGGGGAGCGGGGCACCGCCCAATCACAGAACTCTGCAGTAGAAACACAGGTAAGTGACCACGATCATCTGACAGAAGATGATTATCTGAGTTGGCCACTTACTTGTTTTAACAGTCCAGTCCTAGAATGTCCCCAAGTGCTGCAGTCCCAGAGGACATGCTGGAAGCCAATCAGTATTTGTGAATTCACAAACTTTATCCTGTCAGAAGCCAGCAGGTGTGTTAGCCTCTACACAGAAATGCTTTGGACCAATATAATGTTGTGACATGTATGATGTCAACGTATCAAGAGGCAAAAGGCTGATAGAATAGATGTTGGCCAATTCGTCCTGATTGGATTTGGTAAGAGTTTGGTCTGTCAGTTAACTCTACTAGTTGTTAAACAAATCAAGAATGTGATACGTTGCAGCTGCTAGTGATGCTGAGATTGGCTAAAAGCTCGACATAGGAGGCATGTGCCACTTGATTTATCCAACCAGCTCGAAAAAAAAAAGTTTTCTGGAGGTACTGGAGGCTTTCCAGATGAATATGTTTGGTTCAATTTGAATTCTACACAATATCCATCTGGCTTATGCCAGGTTGGGAATTGCATGCACATTCAAGTGTTTTGGGTTTTATAATATAGAGCTTTAGCCATTTGCTACATTTGACTAACACTTTTTGAAATTCTTTTTCTGAAGGCTGTAACCTCAATTGAAGAAGTTTCATCCATCATCTGTAACTTATTGATCTCCAGCTTCTATAGTCCCTTATTTACCCTGGATAGTGGTCTCACTGTTGACCCCATAAAAGGTGAAGGATTAGGAACTAGCATTCAGTAACCATTGTATTCAGGTTGTATACAGTCATGTTCAGTGAATCTGATCTTTCAAAAGGTTTATCTATTTCAATAACTCAATTTAAGAAGAGATACATACTGTATAATACAGATTAATGAAATGCAAACTGACGTTTTCAAGCCTTGTACAGTATTTTTTAGCTTTTTTTAAACTATGTTGAATAGCTATAAAATCAATCCCAACTACAATAACAAAATATGAATAAATTCAATTTAACATTGAACACAAAATACATGTTTTAACAAAGAAAGAAAAATTTAATGTCACTGTTCATAATAATAAACATTTAACATTTTATTACATATACTGTATTATTATACTACATCACTACATCACATTTTATTCAAATTTTCAAACTGAATCTTTTCTAATCATACCGGCAAAATGTAGAAGCAGTTGCTACTGAGTTGACCTCTTAAAGTGTAAAAAAGAGGGTTCATAAAGAGCCTTTTGCTTGCACAAACCGTTCATCCAGTAGCTGAACACAAAAACTGCTCTTATCAGCTGTATCCATTTCTGTTGTATCCAGCTATAGTTTTAAAATAGTGTTCCCTTAAGGAATATGGAGTGATGCTTAATGCCTCTCCCCTCTGTGACTGTTTATTCCAAAGCGCCACATTTCCATATTTTCTGTTTCTGACTATTCTTCGAACCAGTTCACCAGCAGTGCACAAATATAGGTGAGAGAAAATATCGATGTGCTATATGCTTCGTGCAAACTCTTTTTTCTATGGTTGCTTCTCCATCCTCATTAAATGAATTTGAAATGTTGGATAAACATGACAGAAAACTGAAGTTCTAACAGAATCCCTGCTTGAAATGTTTGCACTTTTGATTACCTGCAACAAAAAAGGTGAAAATGGATTAATAGCTGATATTAGCTTAAAATTTCAGAAAAAGAACATGTCTTAAAGGTTGCATTGAGCTGTTACCAGACCTTTTGTCCCAAAGCTAACGCCAGAAAAGAGTATGTGTCAAAAATCTTTGCTTTTTAGGCATATTATGTTCCCTTACAAAATATAAAGCTTTTGCATTAAAGTGTCAGTAGATTTAATATTCAGTGTAGTAATACAATTCTCCTCAGCTCTGCTGGCATGTGGCCTGGTGAACTGCTAACAAGGCTCACTCACTACTGGGTGGCCTGGTTGGTAGCTGCCCAACACTCTACTGTTGCCAAGCAAAGACTCTCCCAGGCAGTGTCAGCTGATAACTTTTGCTAAATTATGGTTATTGTTTGAAACTCTTCCTGTTGTCACTCTGCTGCTTCCTTGGAAGATGAAAGAGGTGTGGGCAGTGAGGATACAGTGGATTGGCTGCAGCCAGTTTGTTGAACCTGGGTTTAAGATCTTTTGCAGTGAGCTCTTTGTTTTTATTCCTTTTCTCCTCACTTTCCCTCACTGAATCTTTTTGTTCTTTAAAACTCTGCACGAAATCAGTCCAAAGTCTTCTCAGTAAGGTGACCCATGTTTAAATGTTCTGGGGTCATCCAGTTGAATTGCTCAAACAAATTGCTGTTGATATGAAGATGTGGGGGTGTATCTGTTGAGACTGAGGTTCACTCACTTGGCCACAAAAGGCTGGCGTTAGAGCATGCAAACTGTCAGATTAAGGTGACTTTTTTTCAGTCTGATTCTTTTTTTTCTGTAGCAGTGATTAAAAAAAAAATACACTAAATATAAATTTACTAAGCAATTCCCCTGACTGTTCTTCTATGGGATGATGCTCAATGAAAATGGCATATACATTGGAACCTTTTCTACATCCCTCTAACTTACACTATTTGTTAGTTAACTGACTAACACTGTTTGTTAGTGGGACACACTGCTTGTACCTCCTGTTAAGGTTCTTGCTCAGGAACCCACAGTGCAGGCTGTTGGGATCGAACCTTGTAACCTTTTTCAGAGCACAAGCATTGAAACCACAGGGATGGGTTGGCCCCCCCCAAGCCAACACTCCACCATACTCTCCGATACAACTATTCTACACTGTTCTACATAACTTTTTTTTCTTTCAGATAAAATCTGTGATTTGTGGTTGTGCAAATACAAACATGGACAAAATTGTTGGTAGCCCAATATGGCCTAGCGGCTATATAGTCCAGAATTAAGTGCAACACCATGGTGCCAGGACTTTTAAGGGACAAGCTGGAGCTGTAAGGAGTGGATCAGCACATGTCCCAGGGGATATTCAACCACCTCACTGGCCTCAAACAGTATGTGAGGGCTCAGGAGTGTGTCTCAGATAGGTTGGTCTGCAGTATGGGGGTCCCACAAGGAACTGTGCTGGCACTGACATTCTTCACCCTCTACACTGCAGACTTCTCCATTAACTCCACAAGGTAACACCTCCAGAAGTTATCTGATGACTCCAGGGCTGCCAAATTATCACCAAACCTTGGAGTGAGATTTAGAAAGAGTTTGAACAGGAAACACTTGTCTGGGTTAGATGGAAAGGCTCTAAAGGTAGGTGAAGCTATAGGTTGTAGGTTTTTAAAGGATTTAACCGAAACAAATACCGTGTTTTCACGACCATAAGGCGCACCGTACTAAAAGGCGCACTCTCAGTTATGTGTCCCATTTCTGTATTTAACACACACA
>NW_015151574.1:0-1361 GCF_000732505.1 Cyprinodon variegatus | reverse complement strand
ATGGTGATGAGTGGAAAAAAAACACCTGGTCTCCTTACATTCAGCCACTCTTTCATCATCTCCTCAATGAGGTGGGGTCTCAAAAGTCGCAGTTACAACACACATAGGGCGCACCGCACATTTTGAGGGAAAAAAAAGACGTTTAAGTGTGCCTTATAGTCGTGAAAATACGGTACATTATTTTCTATATTCTGGTGATTTTCAGGGAATTATAGTAAAGAATGATGGGCACTACTACAATCCTTACATCTTAAATATAATGTAAAGTAAGAATTGTAAAACTTTGTTTAATAATTATTCTACGCAGTTCAAGTAAAATAATCAATAATAAACTAAACAAGCTGTTATATGTGGATGTTAGGTTTATTCAATGATGATTATAGTTTGGTCCAACCCTGCCCTGGGCATCTTGGTGACGACTCCAGAGGAACTGATTCTACATGACAAAGGGTAGGCCTGAAGCTTTTGATCAAAAGTTGGTCTAGGACCATTTACGTTACAGCTGTAATCGCAAGAATATTTGACGAGACCAAGTCTTGTTGACGTATATGGCATCTTGGTATTCTGTGCGTTAGAGTATGGGACTCTGTGTTGTTCTCGAGACAGTAAGGTTTGCAGCTGCCGCAGCAGGGATATTTGACAGATACGGCATCTGGGTATCTGGTGCGTGCGAGGGCCTGGAGTTGGAGACTCCAAAGTGTACACGTAACAATATGTGTTTTTTCTCTATGTTGGTTAAAATAAAAAAATATAATAGGCCTTAAAATAGGTGTGACTGTGTGCGAGTGTGTGAGGAAACAATCGAACCTTTCAGGTTCTGTTGTTTCATGCTAAAACAGCAGGGGTTAATACAGTACAGCTCTTGTGGATGCAGAGGCAAGAATTTCTCACCTGAAAAGGTAGAAACAGAAATTACCACAAAACTTTTTGGGTACTGTCCTGTTGAATAAACACCCAGTGCGTAGAATACCCTAGGTGTTTGTACTGGACTAAATTCTTTAAAATGGGTAAAGGTCAAAATAAATGTATTTATTTATTTAATACAGTGTCCTGTCTGGCAAAGTGGCAATAAGAATAATTGTCTTGATGCCAAAAAGAGCCCAACAGATTTTACTTTCACAAGTGTAGCAGTATGGCAATTGCCATACTGCTCCAGACCGCCTGCACAAAGCAAAGCATACATCCTCGGCTGTGGCTCCAGACTCCGCTCTGAGTTTCTTGGAGATCATAGAGAGCATGCGCGAGATGAACCAGGGTTTCCGCGGATCAATAAAAATAATTAAAAATTCATTCTTTTTTTTTTTTTAAATCAAGGCCTTAATTGGCACTAAAATTATTTAAATATGTTTATCGAAGTATTT
>NW_015151573.1:241032-245431 GCF_000732505.1 Cyprinodon variegatus | reverse complement strand
GCTTTCAGTTCACACAGTAGATCACATACAAGTCGCATATACTTGGAAGTAACGGACACGCAAAAAAATCAGATTTCACAAAAAATTTGGAATTGAGCATTAAGGCCTGCAGTGTGAACGTAGCCTAAGTGCATTTGTTCTTGAATTGAGGAGGTAGGTGAGACGCTTTGCCAATGGAACAAGATAATCAACCTATTCTCATTATGAGTTCGTATGAAATCGTACGAAAAGTTATACACCGTAATTTCGTACGTTTTTTCGTCGTATGCGTGTCCATGTGACGCCCCATTCACGAATATAGAATATAGATTACAATTAGCCCTAACCCTAAGATATAAAACAGCAAGCAACGTAGTTAGAGACATGAAGAAGTGATGATTTTTCCCATTTTTACGTCCGTCCGCGGATCTGCTTTTTTTTTTTTGTCTGCCAGCGCACTGATGTGGTTTTTTCAGGAAAAATGTCCAAAACGTACGAAATAGTGTGCATAACTTTTCGTACGATTTCATACGCACTGATAATGAGAAAATGTTGAGATAATTTATATGTAAAATAAAAAAAAGCAACTGCATTGTCTTATATCAAGTGCATATTATAAAATTACCTTATTTTAAGAGTAAAATGCTGCTTCCATTAGCAAATCATCCCATTTACCTACTAAAATTAAGGTTAAATACACTTGATTTAAGACATTTTTACTTATTTCTAGATCATTTTTGCAGTGTAGTAAGGAAAACAACAAAAGGGACAAAAAGAGAGGGAAAAAACATAGAACAAATAATGTAAGACTATTCTATTAAAGTGTCTCTATCTCTATAATGGGTGTTTTATTTGCCCCCTGCCTGCCTTAGCCTAGGGCCCCAACTTTCCTCAATCCGCCCCTGTGTCAGGTATATTTTTTAAGTGGGAAGTTTGATGTGAAAACTGATTAGAAATAAATCCAGACCAACATTCTGCAGATCTGAAACATCCCTCTGTTGTTCCTCCCATCCCATTCACCCATCTCCCAATCAGAGCTCATCGGCCTTTTACTAGAGTTTTCTGGCCAATGGCGGCGGGTCCATCACGTCCCTCTTCACGCGCAGAGGGGAGGAGAAGCGGCCTTATTTGGCGTTTATTCCCTTATATGGAGCACCGGCGGGGGGGGGCGTCCCTTTCCTGACTCCTCTACCCGGACTGGAGCTTTGACTCCGGCAGACTGGACACCAGCGTGAAGGCGGCACGGCGCGCGCTGGTGTTTGGATCTTTCCTTTCCTCGCGGACCTTCATCCAGAATCCAAATCGGTTTGTGTGTAAATAGTTTTGCGTTAAACTGAAACCAGTTTACCAATTTTCTGCGAAGAGGAAGCAGGAATCCCTTCTCTGGACTTCCACATTGAGTCTTTGGGACTAAAATAATCCTTCCCTTAAAATCATAAACACGTGGTGAGAATTAGTTCAGTTTAGTGGTTTAAAGACCAAACAGGGTTTCCTCCTGCGCCCCCCCACCCCTCCACCCCCCAAACCAGTTCAGGATAAGAAGCTCCGCAGGATTCCTCCCAGTATTCCCACTCTGACAGCCAACCTGCTCACTTGTTGGACTGACTTTCTGGAGAGCTTCCGCCCTGAACAACGACGCGTTTATGGATCGCTGCGCACAGAGGAGCGCCTGGAGTTGTAGACTCTGCAGTTCTGCGTCGATCATGTCGATCTTCCGCTATTTCTCACTTCTATAATCCAAAAATATTAAGTCATTGTTAAAGCGACTTGGTTCAGCTCTGACCGCTGACCCTCAGTGGAAAGCTTCTCTGTTTTCCTCCCAGAAGACAAGACGGATCTCCAGCGCGCGCTCCGACTTCTTCTCTGAGTAAAACGCAGCGCTTCGGAGGAAAGGGGGAGCATGGCAATGGTAGTAAACCAGTGGCCAGAGAACATTTCTGCAGACCCGGGCTCTCAGCTGCAGATGTGCGGCCAGGAGCCCGGCGGGGGACCGGGGACTCCTAACGGTTCCACCCCGGGGAACGACGCGCTTTCCGGGGACAAGCTCCCCAACGTGGACTGCATGGTGTGCGGGGACAAGTCCAGCGGGAAGCACTACGGCCAGTTCACCTGCGAGGGATGCAAAAGCTTCTTCAAGCGCTCGGTGAGGCGGAACCTGACTTACACCTGCAGGGGGAACCGAGACTGTCCCATCGACCAGCACCACCGGAACCAGTGCCAGTTCTGCCGGCTGAAGAAGTGTCTCAAAGTCGGCATGAGAAGAGAAGGTAAGCCGGTTATTCTTTTATTGTCTTTTTAATTAAAAATGCTCAAAGGATCACCGATCTGTGCGTAAAACTGAACCATCGGACATCTGATTATAAACAAAACAATTAAAATCAGGTTTCCAGCTCCGCTTTAAGACAGATCTGACCTTTTCATGTCTTTCGTGCTAAAATAAGACATTTCTGGAGCAGCTGCCAACTCGCTCTGATCCGGCTGCTCTTGTTGCAACACATCTAAAACATGACGTTCTGCCAGTTTGGAAGGCGCGTCATTCTGGGACAGCGGAGCTCCGATGTTCCTCCAAACCCCTTAAAAAAGAAACCCAATAATCAGCCGCACCAGCTGCAGCATCGCAGCGCTTATTTCTCACACATTTTCCAAATCCCGACGCATTCATGCCCCCCCCCCTCCTTTGTTTCTACGCGTTGATTATTCTGTTTGTTAAGCGACCCCAGGAGCCGCTATAAGTGGGTGCCGCTACATTTGTTGCATTGTGCTGGATTAACAACGGGTCAGTTGATGCCAAAGGGGTTCAGTGGAAACGTGTTGGTGGAGAGAAGCGCTTCGCCTTATTAATTATCATCAAGCAGCGACACCCAGCCCGCTAAGGCGCGCGCTGACCGCTAAGGCGCGCGCTCTGGCGCACACTGGAACCAAAAAATGAGACAAAAAAAATGATATCTGCTAATTGCTGCGCGGTGGTTGGTTATCTTTTTTGGGCGCATCTTTTAAACAAAAATATCAAAAATTTCTGAGCTGATCTGATCATGATGGGGAGGGGGGAGTTGCGCACAAATTTAAGCAAAATAACCCGACTCGTGCGTAATTTGTCTACAGTTCAATAAATATTTCATGATTTAGTTTAATTCATATCCCTGCCAGGAGACTGAATGAGGTCAGCAGCAGCCGACCCTGCTGAAGGGCACTTGGGTAATGAAGCAGAGTGCGTCTCCGCGGCTCTTTCCATTTTTTAAGCCTAAAAATGTAACTCCAGACAGGTTGGAAAAGGTTGCAATGCTCCGACCCGAGCCTCAAGGCTTCCTGCTGGTGAACTCTTCCCGCCTCTGTGTGCGTGACAGTGCGGGCGGACAGTAGAAACCCGCAAGCCACGCCGAGTCGGTCACGCTCCTTTCCGTTTGGATGAAGCCGAAGAAACGTCCTGATGCGGCGCAACGTGTTTACACCTGAAGAAAAGCTGCGCATCCTTTAGATCTGCTTTAACAATCTCTTTTTAAAAATGATTGCCATTTTTTCATTTTATTTGGGACCAAATTACCATGAATTTGTTCTAAATTCTCTAAAAAATATATATATTCTTTATTATTGTCTGTCTAATTTACTAATTTAGGTTTTGGCAGGTTGGTTGTTTGTGTTAAAGTATAGGAAAGTTTTAATGTTTGAATGGAAGTGATAAGAAATTGTGCCTTTATTGTTCAAAAGTTGCATTGAATGACAAAGATAAAAAATGCTATAAATATTCATACCAGTTAAAGTGGTTTAATGAAATATCAGAAGAAAAAGGTAGCTGGACTTTAAAAAAACAAACATTTATTCAGTTTAGAATAATTAGATCAGAGCCCTGCCCCAACCTGTTGCTGCATAGCTGGCTTGAAAAATATATATAAATGTTCTATCCTGTTAAGAAAGACGAATAGGATTATCTCCCAAAAATAAACTCCTTAAAATGACGTCATTAGCAGCATCGCTTATTAATTTGGGTTAAGTCTAAGTATCAGAATCAAACATGAATTCTAACATAATGAACATGTAGCAGCGGTCAGGAAGGTTGTCGCCTTTAAGGGTTTGAACCTGAATTTTTATAAAGAACTGCTTGGACTAAATATTTTTTCAAGCTGATGAATTCCATCTGTACGGAAGAGGATTAGGGCCACTGGAAAAAAAAGTTAACTGATTTTTAAATTTTATTTCAGTTTAACATGGGAAAAAAGTAAGAATTCTGACTTTTTTTCTCAGAATTCTGACTTTAAACTTAGAATTCTGACAGAATTCTGATAATAAAAAAAGTCAGAATTCTGAGATTAAAGAGATTAAAGTAAGAATTCTGACTTTTTTTCTCAGAATTCTGACTTTAAACTCAGAATTCTGACAGAATTCTGATAATAAAAAAAGTCAGAATTCTGAGATTAAAGAGATT
>NW_015151573.1:237835-240561 GCF_000732505.1 Cyprinodon variegatus | reverse complement strand
CTGAAAAAAAAAAAAAATCAGTTAACTTTTTTTTTTTTTCAGGGGCTCTAATCCTCTTCCGTACATCTGCCATAAATGAGCATTTTGGTGTTAAAGGTGCATTTCTCCCCTTTGGGTTGGTTCCTCACAGCAGTGAAAGGTCGTCACTGAAGCAGGTTTTAGTGGCTGAAACGCTTTAATCTGGCAGAAAGTGGTGGTTTGCTGCGTTTATAGCAACAATCATCAATAATGTACTTTATTCCACTTATTCCTTCTAGGTGTGTAATTTTGTGTAAATATAGTGGAACAGAGACTCTTGTGGCTCATTAATATTGAACATTTTAAGAGGTGCTGCTTTGTTGGGTTACCATCATTACTGGAGCATTTCTTTGCAAAGACTTTCTGGCTTTTAACGAGAGAATTTGTTATGAATTTTATTTCTTTGTTGAGAAACAATGAATATTTAATTAAAGCATCTGTTTCCTCACTGTAAAGGAAACGATTACAAAACAAAAATCATTTTTGGGACCAACCAAAAGGTGGAAACCAAGTGTTAAATACAGAAACAATAACGTAAGTCTGTAATAAAAGGTGGTTGTGATCTTTTACATTATCAGATGAATGATATTGAGTTAGAAATACGTTTGTAGATATCTAAATGTGTCAATTTAAGTCAAATATTTTACACTTTGCGGAAAAAAACCCAAATAGAAATCACAGATTTACAAACAGGAATCACAAATGTATGATTACAAATCACCATAACTGGTATATTTCAGATTTATTCTCATAAATGTGTGATTCTTACTTCTAAATGTCTAATTTTTTATTGTATTGTTGCTGAGTTTTAACTTATAAACCTGTATTCTCACATAAAATCTGATGCATCTGAGTTGATAACAAGAAACACATAAAATCTTTAAACTTATTTAAGCTTTCATACATCTACACGTGTGTTTTAATGGACTTTTATGTAGTTTCCAGTACTTTTACCTCTAACTTTAGGTTACTTCCACAGCTTGAATTCTGCTAACTTTGGTGTTTTTGTCAGGAAATGTGGGAAAATCAACTTTTTGAGGCTGACTGTTTGCTTAAGGTTTAATTTTAACAACAAAAACAGCTGCTGGAGAAGTACGAAGTCTTCTTATTTATTTATTATCTAAGCATAACTTATATTTATAGCGTTGAGGAACAGATTTTCTGATTCTTTGTGACCACAAAGGTTGGCGGTTTGAAGCCCAGACTGTTACTGAAAGCAAAATAATTGGATGAAACAATTCAGATAAGAATTTTTCCCCACAGAGGGACAATAAAATCCAAATAAAAATATCAACTTTTTGTTTTTTTTGAACTTTTATTTTTCGTCTTCTTACATTTTTCCAAACAGAAATTAATCAAGTTACATTTCAGCAAAGTATAAATAACACTTAAAAGAATATTAAACACAACCGATAAATAATGGGACGATTAAGAAAAGAAGTAAACAAAACAAATTCCTCATCTGCTTTTCTAGCTTCTTTACTCTAAACACAGAGATGTTGTTTATCCATGTTTCATCTGTCATTCAGCCGCTTCTTCCATCATTTTATCTGGTTTTTCATGGCTATCATCGGTAAACATATATTAATATAAAACAAAACATACAGAAATTTCAAAAAGTATATTTCTAAAGTAAAAAGTTATAAAAAAAAAGTTGTTGCAAAGTTATTATTAAAGATTATTTGCTTATTTATTATATTATCTAAGTTAAAACTACTTAGAAATAGCAGAAAAAATAATTTAAGGTTTGGCAAACCTAAAAGCAAAACCTAAACCTAAACTTAGTGCCTTAAAAGTTTGAGTTCATTCGATTTTCTTGTCTTAAAGATGAAATCAGGTCTCAGGACTTTTTAGCAGGGTCCAGTTTCTGCATTATTCACCAAGGTCACCCGAACGCATCACAGGAAGATCAGATATAAGTCCTGAAAACTTTCAAACTCTGCTTCCTCTGCGCAGAAAGCAGAAAACTCTGAAAGATCGTTGAGCTTTAAAGTGTTTCAGTTTAACTCAACATCTCCTGATTCCACGATTTCCCCAAAGCAGAACAAAAACCAGCGAGTTAAAAACCTCCCGACTCGTCTCCAGGACTCTGGTTCAGAGTAAATGAATATTTAGCTGCCTCTGAAGACATTTCTAAAGGTTTCTCGGAGTGGCAGATGTTAAAAGTCGCTCTCTCCAGAGGGGACGTGTGACCTCTTTCCTCTGTTGAACATAATATCATTTGTTGAGGACTAAAACGTTTCAGCTGGAATCAAACGTCTGAAGCGCTGGCAGGGATGGAGTCATTCTTTCCTTTTTTTTTGTTCCTGTCGGCAGGCGGCTACATGGAAGCTGCAGTTGTTGGTCGGTGCAGTTTAGCGGGTCGACTGGGAAGCAGAGAAGCAAAGAGAATCGACATGACAGTTCCTTTGAACTGCAGGGTGGTGGGGGGGGTGTTTTAATTCAGAAAGGACGAGTCACTGAAGACAGAACGACACGGACTGCGGCTCACTGAATGCGTTTATGCACCATGATAAGGTCATGTTGTCTGCCGTGTCTGTGTGCTCTGAATTAGCAGGGAAGAGATGCTGCTTGTGGAGGAAGTGGATGTTTCTGATTGAAAACGGGCCCAACGTCTGTTATTAGCACCTAATTCTGTGATTCCAGCACTAAACACCACATAAAACTCTGTTTACATTAGGGATGCACCTTATTGGGATTTTACCGAT
>NW_015151573.1:232529-234564 GCF_000732505.1 Cyprinodon variegatus | reverse complement strand
AATTCTGTTATGGTTAAAAAAGTTGGTTAAATAACGATTTAATTCGAAGTCTGTGTTTGTGTTCTTTATTAAAATTAAATCATTTAGCAATATCATAAAAAGTCCAGGCAGAGCTGCACATAAAATATGGTTTCATATCTTTTCAGTAATTATCGATATCGATCAATATGCATTTTTTTTATCGATAAGCTTTTTTTCTATATCGCCCAGCCCTAATCGGTATCATCAAACATGTGGATGCATTGACTGATTCATCCCAGGATGTGCCCCCTAAGGGTAGAGCAGTGTAATAGCAAATTAAATAAATGATCCACTTTGAGTTCTTTTTTTTGTTTTTGTTATTTTAATTAAATTAATGTTAAATTCTGTTAGACATTAGAAAATACTAAACTAATCGCACTTTAAAGGTGGTCCTCTCAGCCATTTTAAAGCAGATTTTAGGGCAGCGGTCTGCAGCCTTTAAAATCTAAAGAGCCATTTTATGGGGTAAGAAAAATGGCAATAAAAACACACATGGAGATGTTGGAATTTCTTAAAGAAAGTCAAAAACTTTAGATAAATTTAATGTTTGTATTTGTTTCTTGTATAAAACTCAGTGAAAATACAAGTTTAGAAAGTTACAACGTTGCAACAAAACTATTTTGAATCACAAATTTAAGAGTAGGCATCAGAAATGTAAAAGTAAAAATGATTTCTACACATAAATTAGTGTTTGGTTCAGTTTTGAACAGTAAATTTGTGATTTCTAATTTAATTACTGCAAATTTTTAACTTTTCACTGATAAAAATCCAATGTATTGATGAGTTGAATTTACATTTATTTCCATTTTTAGCTCTCATCTAGAAATTCAGTCATCCACATATTTGCCGTTATCGATCGTTATCTTACTCCATACATTTTGCCCTGAGTGCCGCTGAATAAAATTCAATTGGATCCAAAATTATCTCGACTTTTTGATAAAAGCCAACTTGGTGTTTTTGTTGAATCTCTGCTATAGGAAACTTGTTTTCATGTCAAAGAAGAAACATTTCATTTGTAATTTTAGTTTTTAGAATACAAAAAAACAACTTTTGCATTAAGAGGAAACAATAATATCCTGGAACATTGTTTGAAAAAAGCACATAGCTTAAAAGCTAATGATGGAGAAAAAGAAAATAGATGTTATTGTTGTTTTCCTGTTTAATGCCATTCTGTTTGGAAATTCTGTTTTATTATACTTGGAAAAAAATGTATAAAGTCTCTTAAACTTTTATTATACTGTAGTTAAAACCAACTTTTGGTTGTTAATCATTTGTAGCGACGATGGAGAGCCTTTGCAGAAGGTCCAAAGAGCCAGAAGGGGCCCCGGAGCAGCAGGCTGCAGACCCCTGAGCTACTGTATTTTAATTTACTGTTGTTGACTTTTCTTTGTTCAGCTGTTGAAAAGGTTGAAGTGGGAATGAAAGGAAGCACTGCTGCTCCCTCCAATAGCTCCCCATTGTTAACCATTAGCGTTATTCGTTACTAAATGTTTTCTCTTTAAACGTTTGTTATTGTTGAGACTTATTTATCATGTTAACGAAGGAAGGAAAAAGAAATAACGACTGTAAGAATCTCTGAAGCAACATTTGGGTGAAAAGATCTGGTTTTACTGGAGGAAGCTGTAAAGTTTTGACCTTTTGTTGTGTTTTGAAGCTGCAACCTGGTCTTCCTCGGTTTGAACTCCTGGACTCTGTGATTTCTCAGCCTCCATCTTTTATTGGCTGTAACTTCAGCCTGGTAGGAAGAGCAGGATGTTGCATCATGTAGGAGGATTTTCCATTAAATACGGGAAGGTTTGGTGTAAATTTGGCGTAAATGGAAGGTGTCTTGCTGAGATTGTGCAGAAGTGAATCCAAGTGTCTAAAGTCTGGTGTTAACGAGGTTCTGGGTGAGACTGTTTGCAGGTTGTTTGTGCTTCATTGCTCAGCGATTTACCTTCAAATGACAGAAAAGCTGTGCAGAAAAACTGCTTATTGGTCGAATTTCTGTTCATTCTCTCTCTGATCTAATCAG
>NW_015151573.1:227894-230841 GCF_000732505.1 Cyprinodon variegatus | reverse complement strand
TATAGCAATATTTCATTAGTAAAAGAGATTGATATGGTGTTTTTAAATGGCAATATATCAGCATATGAAGATATTGGGATATTTGAATGTATCAATTTTTTCCCCTCGTCTTTAGAAGTTTCTAAGTCTGTAAAAAAGAAGTTTTTGAGGAAGAAGAAGTAGTTTTTTTTTTTCTTTAGACTTTAGAAACTCAGAAGCTGATCAAATATCGGGTTAAATATCGGTGGGGTGGCCGATGTCCGATATTCCGTTTTAAGGCCAATACCGATAGGGGGCCGATTATATCCCTAGCAGTAATAAAGACAAACTTGAGAATAGGCGTGTCTCATTGTATTATAGTTGTTCTACATCATGTCAACCACAAATGCAGAAAACTTCAGACCTGTAGCTACAACAGTTCCAGAGCTGTGGGGCTCTGAATGTTTGGTGTCTACAAATCTGCAGCTCCACGATGTTTATCACTCTTCAAACCTCCTCGTGTGATTAGAAAAAGGGCTCCATGATCAATTGCATTAGAAATATAAATACAATTTATCGAAATGAAATTCTCAAATTGTAGAGGTGCTCATTTTTAGTCACATTACCTTTGACAAGAGTGAGACTAACTTTACGCATAAAGTGGGATTGCTGTTGCAGTGACGGATGAGAGCTATGCAGCATAGCGTGCAACCTGCTAGCAGAATGAAGCATTTTTTCCCCAGTCGACTCTCAACAAACAAGCTTTCAAGTTCATGAAACTCTGGAATCAAACAGCTACAGCTTGCAGTCACTGTAAAAAAACAAAAAATGAATAAATTGGCACATTTTTTTTTAAAACATTCGCTGTTTGGATGAGCTTTGGTGGCGCAGTGGTTAGCGCAGACGACCCGTTTACGGAGGCCTTAGTCCTCCAGACCCGGGTTCAACTCAGACCTGTGGTCCGTTGCTGCATGTCTTCTGTCATCCTTTTGTCCATAAAAAAACACTAGTGCTGTTAAAACAAACAAAAAAAGATAATCGCTGTTTGATTTTTGGCGGCCCTAATTTCTACCATAGAATGACTGCAAACAGTAAATTATCACAAATTTGCAAAACTTTGCATCAGTCACTATTTGCTTCTTTACATATTTATTTATATACATGAAGTAATATAATCATAATAGCCTTTAAATAAATGCATTTTTAAAAATTACATTGAATCAGTTTTAGTGTACTATTTTTAAGCAATTAAATGTAATGACATATTTAATATTAGAATCTTGGATGAATGAATAAAAAATAAATAAACAAATAAATAGATGTACTGTTTTTCTATATAAAATAAAAATATTTATAATTATAATACTCCCATTTATGTATTTTGATATATTACGGCTTCCGTATTACAGGTTTTCTTTCATAATTTGATGAATCTATATTATATATCTATATGATAAAATGGGCATAAAATGTCTGAATTTTCTCGTTTTGGTAAAAAAAAAATAGCTCAAACTTAAACAGAACCATCAGGAAATATTAAAACAACAATAAAGTTGTATAAAAATAATTTATTATCACTTAAATTACCTTTGTATGGTGTTCTATATAAAACCAAGAGTGCAAACTTCTTCTGGAGCACTTTTCCGACTTTTCGCATTTTTTCTCCGGTAACTAATTATTTAACTTTGGCTCTTTTAGTTTCCATATGAAGCCTTTCTGTGTTTTTTTACCATAAGATGTTATATTTCATTCTGATTAAATGCTTTTAAACATACCAAGGTTCACAAAGGGTCATACATGAGGCAGATAAAATCATACAGGACGCAGATGGGTTTAAGCTAAGAATTTTAAAATAAATCCTTCAAAAATTGTAAATTATTTAAAAGGAAATAGAATGAGGATTAAAAGAGAATAGTGAATAAGAATAAAAGAGAATATTTCAGAAGAGATCTAACAGTGGAAGGGTCTGTCTTAACGTGCGAAGGGAGAAATTTACGCTTTGCTTTTTGTTGGTTTAAGGAGCTGCTGGTCAGCAGACCTAAGGCAGCAGGAGGTACGCTTGGCTGTCGGAGCTCAGAGGGGTTAAAGATTCTTCGAAACAGACAAAAATGTGTGTTGATGTTGTGAAGGAGGAGCGTCCTGCGAGACGCCATGCAGCAAAACGCCAGAGAACTCCCCCGATTCTCACATTTCTTTAGTATCTCATATAATTTATTTAAACCTCAAATACAGCTTTAAAGCTGCCACTTTTTAAAAAAACAATATTCAACCCCTTAATAGGGCACTCAGTGAAATACTTAAAAAATTAAATTTCAAGCCAATACTGTTATTGGAATCCACACTGGAAGTCATTTTTTTCTTAAAATAAGTGCATTTGTTCTTGGATTGAGGAAGTAAAAGAGACATTTTGCCAATAAAACAAGACAAGTGACATTTAAAATAAGAAAACACAATTGCATTTACTTATTTCAAGTTCAAATTATCTAATTATCTTATTTTAGGAGTAAAAATTCTAATTCCATTGGCAAACTATCTCATTTACCTGCTCAAATTAAGGGTAAATACACTTAATTTAGGAGATTTTTACTTATTTCTACATAGTTTTTCCAGTGCAGGACCTTATTACCTTTGTAAAATAAATGTCAATTTACTGTAATAACTAGAAATGCCAACTTGCCCGAATATATTAAGAAAAATAACAAAAGTGCTTCTATAAGAAATTCATAAAAAAACACTTTGAGAGTGAAAGAAACGCGTTTTTTTTGTACAACGTAACCTTAGAGGCATTAATGCTGCACTGCAAAAAACTGAAATCTTAATAAGTCATTTTTTTCTTACAATAAATGCTTTTTTCTTGAATTGAGAAGGTAAGTGAGACACATTGCCAATGAAACAAAACAATTTACATTCAAAATAAGGAAAAACAATTTTCCTATTTCAAGTGCATATTATCTAATTATCTTATTTTAAGAGTAAAAATACTCATTCC
>NW_015151573.1:218955-227411 GCF_000732505.1 Cyprinodon variegatus | reverse complement strand
TGTTCTCTCAGAATTTAAAACACTTGCTAGAATAGGAGTGTGATTGTTTTCAGACATGGAGTTTAAAACCGCAGTCCTGCAGTGTGGCTGATTCAATCTTCACCCTTTTGGTAAAATTAGCTCAAAGATAGATAAACAGCTGACAAACAAGAGATCATCCAGAGGAATATCTCTTAAAAAACACCTAGAAACTGGATTATTCCTCCACAACTTGAATGATGTGTGTCTGTGTCGGCTCCTGTGACACACTGGCTCCTTTCTGCTGCGCTCTGCCTCTCGCTGCCCCGCCGCACTGACCTGCAGGTCAAAGTTCAGGGCCAAAATAAAACTATGGGAGCCGTGGGGATATCACCTCGGTGTCACATCACAGGCTGCCCTCTCAGCTGGATCGCACATGTGCGTTCACGTGCACCCCGAGCAGATAGAGTCGCATTTCAGCTTTTTTTCTTTTACTTTTTAAGGTCAGGATCTTAGAGGTTCCTCAGATTCTCTTTCTGCTTTATTCCATCTCCCTCGTCTGCAGGTTTGCTCACAAATTAAAACCGGGAAAAAAAAGCCACTTTATTAAACCCAGCTCTCATTATAATCCGCATCCATAATGCGCCTGTTTTCCTCCATCCTGACCTTTCAGACCAAATGTTGATAGGCCTTAATTGTATTTAGCTGCTGACTGACTGACCCAGAGGCTAACGCCGTGCCAGCTGCCGTTCGCCGAAGTGGCGTTTTGATATCTTTCCCTCCCCAACCCTTCGCTCCACATTAAAGCAGCAAAAGCTTCTGGATTAGTAGATTTTTAGTGTAGCTACACAGAACCAAGCTGCCTTTCAGTCGTTTAAAAGCAGAATAACAGATGATGGCGTCCCCAGTTTTACCTTATGGTGCACCCCCCGCTTATCCTCAGGCATCTGCTTTTAATCTCATTTCTGTCTCTTCCTGCTCTCATGTCATGTCAGAATACCACATCTTTCTCTCCTCTATATCAGCCCGTTTTCCTGCTTTTTTCTCCCCCCCTCTTTCCTGTCGTTCTGCCTATCTCTGTAGGCGAGGGACAACAGAGAGCGATGTGTTTCAGAGAGACGTTCTGGAGTGCTCTGCCTCTCAGGCACGAGTGACCCCCACAATGAGGCCTTTGAAGAGTCAAGTGGCTGGAGCAGATACGCAGCCGTCTGCGGAGTTAAACGCTTATCGATAACAGAGCTGTAAAATGGCTGCCAGTGTTTCCCAATCAGGCGCATTTGAGGGCCAGGAAGGACTGGATGTGATGTTCCCAGTCAGCTTAAGGGTGAGGGGTTTAGAAGTTGGCGTGATCTGACTTGTAGGAAACAGGGCTGTTGTCATGACAGTCTGTTTGTGTTCGTTTGACAGCGCCCTCTAGCGGCACGAGGACAAACAGCCACTGTAGGAGACATCCACTAGCTTTGTCCGTCTTTAGGCAATGCCAGATTCCAAGGTGTCCTCTAGAATGAGTTCAGCCTGCAGCACTGGAGCTGGATAAACGTAAAACACTGGAACAGTGGCTCTAAAAGGGGGGGGGGGGACGAAGAGGGCATCCGAAAAATGGAAGAAAAAGAAGAAATCAATATGCAACATTTTTTATCATCAGGTACTTTTTTTTTAAAATTGCATTATTAATAAAAAACGTGTAAATTTTACAAAAAATATGCTAACTTTTAAAAAAATGTCATATATACATAAAAACAAACATTTTCATAGGGAACTTTGAGGCTAGCAGAGTAAACAAGGAATGCTCTATGGAGGGAAATTTGCTCCATTATTACTGCAGGCAAATAACATGTTTCATAAGCAGAAAAAAATTTAATGCAGAATTGAACCTTTAAAAATTCTCTTAAACAACAAAAGGTTTTGAGATGAACTTTGTTGTTTTTGAATTTTATTTATTTATTTTTTTAATATATTTTCTCAAACTGTATTTCTTTGAATTTATTTTACATATTTTATATTTCTTTAATCTTTTTCTAATTTCTCTTTTCAAGATTGACTTTTACAAATATTGAAGTTGTGTTTTACGGATCATATTCTCATAATTCCAAGCCTAATGCAAACGCTCACTCTTAACCAAAAAAAACGTTTTTGCTAAAGTCCATACGGACCAATATAAGAACAGAGAATGTGATCTGTAAAATGCAACTTGAAAAAGAAGAATTTGGAAAAATAACATTTTGATAAAGAAAAAATAACTGGATATGGGGAGAAAAAAAAAGGAAATAGCAAAGTTGTTTTCAGAAACGTTCATCTCCAGCTTGCATTTTTTTCAAATTTCCATTTACAAAAGTTTTTTGTCATTACTCACAAGAATAATGGAACAAAATTCACTCCAATTCTTTTTATTTTTGTCCAGTATGGGATTGAGAAATTGAGTTTATGATTATATACAGTCACTACGTGATGTGAATCCCACTTTTTTATGTCTGTTTCCTTGAGAAGCCTTTTTTGTTTATTTAATTTTTTTTATTTGTAGTATATTTGTGATTGTGTACAGTTACCTAAAGTAGACTGCAAAGGATTTTTTACCTCATTGTTATCTTTCGTACCATCTATACTTTTACCTTACAGAGCTACAGTTACTAATGATGGTCCAGTAACAGTAGCAATACTTAACAAAAATATTTAATAAAAGTAACAAAAAACAAAAAAAACCTGCAAACAAGAAATATAAGAGGAAAAAGTAAAAACAAAACACAAAGTTAAAGATCAAAGTAAACATAAAGGGGAAGCTAGAGGAAAATCTAGAACCACAAATTTAAATAACAAATGATTTTATTTCTTACAGTTTTATTTATTTAACTCTTGGAAAAAGTTTATTTATTTATTTTAAAAAGCAAATTTCAAACTCAAAGTTGTCCCTTTTCAGCAAAGTTTTATTTTCTACCGCTTGCTCATTTATTCACCTTTCAATTTGTGCACTGCCTCTTTAATACTTTGCATTATTTTATGCTATAGATTTTTTTTCTCTAGTTTTTAAAGTCTGTTTTGTTCTGGAATATTATTGTTGACTTAAAAATCAGCTAAAACACAAAGTTATAAAATTTGTGACAAAAAAAAACAACAAAAAAAACAAATATTTAAGCAAAAGGTAGTTTGGAGGGGGGGCATCTCTTGCTGTGAGCACTGCTCAGAGGAACTGCGGTGCGAGGACCAGGCTGGCTGTGTTTGTCCAAACAGGATCTTTGACGTTTAGAGTCTCCAAAAAAAAAAAAAAAAACTCCTTTATCACCTAAAGAAGTTGCTAAATCTGCAAGAGGGGTCAGAATAATTGCTCATAAATAGAGACAAAGTCACTAAATCCGCAAAATTTCCTTCAGAGAGATTGCTATGTAGCATGCTTGTAAGCTAAATTTTAGAATTTTGGCTAATTTTGGAGCTCGTCTGCCTGGCTGTGTGTTTCCTGGATGGGGCCGCCTTTTACGGCTGCTTTTTGTGTCTCTGCTTCTTTCTCCTTGAACCCCGGTCGGCCTCAGCAGATGGCCGCTCACACTGAGCCTGGTTCTGCTGGAAGTTTTTCCTCTCCACTGTCGCTACAAGCATGCTTAATGTGAGGGATTGGCTTCTAGTCAATGAGTCGATGCAATCAACTGGGTTTTCTTTTGATAGAAAACTTTGAATCAATCTGACTGGATGATCTGGTGAACTGGAAAGTGACCTGAGATGACATGTGCTGTGAATTGGCGCTATAGAAATAAACTGAATTGAATAGATTTTCACTATGCACAGAATTTAGGATGTACTCCATCAGAGTTCTTAATCTTCACTTAGTTTATTTATTTAGAGTCAACCCAATAGAACATATTAGCGTAGCTGTTTAATGCTAACCTCACAAAAATAAACAACAACGAAAAAATGCCTGAAACACCGTTGTGTTTAAATTCAGTGAATATACTCCAGTTTTTTTTTTCCAGCTTTTTATTGTCATTAAACTGTCACAAGTACAGAGTTATTGGACTTTTCAAAATGTTTGTACAGCAACAGTATTTTCCTGCTTTAGACAGCTGCTTATTTTTCACAGGAATCAATAATTCACCTAAAGAACGTTTAATAAAACACGTCATATAAAGTTAAAGAGATTCTGACATTTGATTGTACATGTTCCGTTATATTCAGTTTATTTCTACTGGGCCAGTACCAAACTATTTTATTTAAAGGTTTCACAAGACAAACGGGTCGAATTTCTATCCAGCTGAGTTAAATAACACATATTTTGTTAACAAAGCTTTTAGTCTATCTAAAGTGACTGAAAACATCTGATTAAGGAATATTTTTAAGGCAACCCTTTAATGAGAACCTTTTAAACTCCTGCTGCTCAGAGCCTTTTCAGAAATCTAAAATGCTAATCTGATAGTCACAATCTGAAGCTTTTGGAAGTAGAAGTTATGCTACTTCTTCTTGAGTTATGCCAGAGCTTCTCATAGCTCAGCTGTTCTGTACCATTTGCAGAAGAGTGCGTTGCTCCTCTTCATTGCAGCAATAGCTGTTGGCTTAATTGACAGGAGATTAATTAAAACAAACTTTCTCCAAACCTCATCTCCTGCCTCTTCCTTTACCTGCATCCCTCTATCTCCTACCTTCACCTGTCTGCCTTTGTCTGTATGGCTTAGGGTAAGTAAAATCATTTAGACATCTACATGAGTAAAGAAAGTCAAAAAACGTAAATAAGTTTAAGGTTTGTATTTGCTCCTTGTTATCACATCAAAGATAAATGCGACATCAGACCTTTAAATGTGAGAATACAAGTTTAGAAGCAACAACTTTGCCATGTTACAATTACTAAAAACACATTTACAAGTTTAGTTCACAAACGTATGAATAGAAATAAGAAATTTACAATTTAAAATTATAAATTTATGAATGTAAATCACAGATTCATGAATAGAAATCACAAATTTACCCGTTAAGATCACAGATTAATGAGTAGAAATCACAAATTAGCAATTTTAAATCATATATTTATGAGTAGAAATCACAAAGTTATAATTTGAAATCATTAATTTATGAGTGTAATTCACAGATTCATGAATAGAAATCACAAATTTACTAGTTAAGATCACAGGTTAATGAGTAGAAATCACAAATTAGCCATTTTAAATCATATATTTATGAGTAGAAATTACAAACGTATTTGTTTAAATCACAAACGTATGAATAGAAATAACATATTTACTATTTTAAATCATAAATTTATAAGTGTAAATCACAGATTCATGAATAGAAATCACAAATTTACCAGTTAAGATCGCAGTTTAATGAGTAGAAATCACAAATTAGCAATTTTGAATCATATATTTATGAGTAGAAATCACAAATGTATTAGTTTAAATCACAAACGTATGAATAGAAATAACAAATGTACAATTTTAAATTATAAATTTATTAGTGTGAATCACAGATTTATGAGTAGAAATCAAAAATTTGCAATTTTGAATCATATATTTATGAGTAGAAATCGCAAACGTATGAATAGAAATAAGAAATTTACAATTTAAAATCATAAACTTTAGATTAGTGTAAATCACAGATTCATGAACAGAAATCACAAATTTACCCGTTAAGATCGCAGTTTAATGAGTAGAAATCACAAATTAGCAATTTTAAGTCTTATATTTATGAGTAGAAATTGCAAAATTACAAGTTTAAATCGAAAATGTATGTGTAAAATAAATCACACATTTATAAATTTAGTCAAAAATTTCTCAGTAAATATCATTTGTACCAGTTATTTGGTGGTTACTACTAGCACATTTGTGATTAAAACGTGTACATGATTAGAACTTTAAAGTTTTGTTTGGTACTCATACATTTGTATTTGTAAATTTAGGATTCATACTTGTATTGTTGCAAAGTTGTAAATTTGTAACCTGTATTCATAACTTGTAAACTTCTCATACAAGAAGATCTGATGTCATGAATTGACAACATTGAACAAATATGAACCTTTCATTTATTACAGTTTTGTACGGAGCCCCTCTGATGACATGGTCAAAAAATTTTTTTTATTGTGGCCATGAAGTAGTATTTCATGGCCACGCAATAAGTATAACGTGCGAATGAAATACTACTTCGTGGCCACGCAATAAGTTTATCGTGCGCACGAAATACTACTTCGTGGCCACGCAATAAGTTTAACGTGCGCACGAAATACTTATTAATAATATTAATATCATTCCTAGACAACTGGGTAAGCAAATCGAGCGCGCCTTCTCTAAGGTCTAAGGCGCGCTCGATTCGCTTACCCAGTCGGTCTCCGCCAGTCACGTGACATTTGTTGCTAAGACGCCATTTTAGGTGGAAAAGGCGTAGTGTAAACAACCGCAGCATAGCTAAACGAAGGACTAAAGGCCCGTTTACATAGCAGCCTGTCCAAGATAAGTCATTACAGTTAACATAAGCCTGAAAACAGGGGCGGATTTATTGATATTATTAATAAGTATTTCGTGCGCATGTTAAACTTATTTCGTGGCCGCGAAATACTACTTCGCGCACGTTATACTTATTGCGTGGCCGCGAAATACTACTTCGTGCGCACGAAAATACTACTTCGTGGCCACAATTGAACATTTTTTTTGACCATGTCATCAGAGGGGCTCCGTAGTTTTGACTTTCATTTACAAATCCATAAATCTAAACTGATGCTTTTTTTTTGGGAGTTATCTTACTCCGTACATCCGCCATTTCTCCTTTTACTCAAGCCCTCATCTTGGCCTTTTCTCAACTTATCCCCTTTCCCTGTCCCCCTCTCTACCTTATCTCAGTATTTCTGTCTTTCACATATTTTTCAACCTCCCTGTTTTCATTTCCCTGTCCCCCGCCGCCCGCCTCTCACACTTGCTCTGTAACAGTAGATGGAGTTATTAGTCAGACAGTGGGGATGGCTGAACAGGTGTTTTCCAAATGGGCCTTTGAGCGCTCACTGCATCATCATCACTCCTCGCCCATGGGGGGGAGGGGTTGGGACGTATGTGTTTGTTGGAGAGCTTGGCCTCTGTGTGCCCTTTTTTTCGCTTCAGGCTCAGCCATTTGCCAGCAGAGGGGCTGTTTGTGTGCGTCTGTGTTACATGTATTCATGTGCGGCTGCCTAACATCTATAGGTGTGAAGAAGTGTTATATCTTTAACAGCTGCTGCTTGTCATTAGTCACTGATGCACAACAGCAGTGGTGAACGGCCTTGGCCCGTCCGCTGAAAAGACAAGTACTGACACATTTAAGAGTTGGAGAAATGTTTTCCGCCCCTTCGACCTCTTTCTGCACCCTCACATATTTTTCATGCTTCATCTTTAGCTTTAAACTCTTCGTTTTAACAGATACGCTTCACATTTATTCCTCTTAAAGGTTTGATAAAAGCACTTAAATGATTTAAAAATGTATTTGTTTACTTTTTGGTGTTGTTTTTTTCTGCTAGCTGTACAGAGAGGACGTACATCGAACTCCCAGAGCAGTCCGGGGCAGTACCTGACCAACGGCACCGACCCGTACAACAGTCAGCCTTACCTATCCGGGTTCATCTCCCTGCTGCTGCGTGCCGAGCCCTACCCCACGTCCCGCTACGGAGCGCAATGCATGCAGGGAAACAACCTGATGGGCATCGAGAACATCTGCGAGCTGGCGGCTCGGCTCCTGTTCAGCGCCGTGGAGTGGGCCAAGAACATCCCCTTCTTCCCCGACCTGCAGCTCATGGATCAGGTGAGTCCGACCAACCGAGAAGAAGAAAGCGATCAGGGACAGGCCGTTCTCGTTGCTGGGCGGATGGGAGAATCCAGGAAACATTAGATCTCATCTTTCACTTGAGTCGAAACCAAGAAGAAATCTGACGAGTCATTTCTCTCACAGGCAATAAATAAATGGAAGGATAATATTTTCCTCATTGTGTGCGTGGAGTGTCACTTAGCGGCGTGTTGAAGGGATTGGGTTTGGCAGAAACACCCGGTAGCGGCAGCAGAAGCGTTCGGCTCAGCCGACCTGTAATCAATCCTCCTCATGCAGATTTATGCTGGGCGCTCAGAGTAACTGTTGTACCTATAAATATTCACATGGACATTTGGCAGTCATGTTCATGACAAATTCATCAGGCTGCAGGAGCATCAACACATTACTGAAAACATTTAATATCAGGTCAGTAGCAGCGTTTATTTTAACTTTCAAAGTGTGGATTGTGTTCCGGTTATGTTATGTTTATTTCCTCCTCGCTAAAAGAGACACTAGTTCGGTTTTCATCCTGTGTAAAGCATTCATACAATATCTTTTAGTAATTAAAGGATAATATAGTTTTGGGTTTCTTTGCTTTTCTAAATTAATCTTTAATTTGCATTTTAAGTTGTTTAATTAATATTTCATGAAATTTTCTTTTGAAGAATGACTAAATTTTCTTAACAAAGCTTTTATGTGTACTAGGGATGCACGATATTGGGATTTTGGCCGATATCCGATATTTTAAAACTCATGTAGCC
>NW_015151573.1:205617-216187 GCF_000732505.1 Cyprinodon variegatus | reverse complement strand
TTTAATCACAGTTCAACTTGGTCGCGTTTCATTTAAAGGTAGTAAGAAAGGGACTTTTTCACTCCAGCCCTGTAGGTGACAGTAGTGGCATTAAAGTGGATTTAAGTTGATTAATCATGCCTTCTATGACCAAAAATTCATTTTAAAGATGCTTTTAAGTCAGAATGTGGCGTTGTTAAACTGATATCCCTGAATTTAAAATAAAATTATGTCGTTTACTGATACCCCAGATTTGGTAAGTTTATACCTAAGACCTGAGAACTGATGAAGTATTTCCTGAGATCGGAGGATGTCCTGTGATGCACACCATACACCTGATATAAACAACCAAGAACCAAAAATAACATTTTGAATTCAATTTAAATACATTGAAGCCACTGCAAATTAATAAAAGCTAAAACTGTGCTAATGTGGTCATTTAGCAGCTGATAGAAAGAGGAGTTTTGAGTAAAAACGGATCTAGTTTGGCCTCTGCTCGAAGGAGCAAGAACAGGAGGCCGGCTCCACCTGAGGAAGATCTGATGAGACCATTCTACTGTCTGGACTTTTAAACAAACACATCCAGAGAAAAGTCAGGAGGTTTCCTCCTCTCCTCTGTCTGTTTATGATTTGTCATAAATGAGCAAAAAAGACCTGGAAGTACCTCAGTTACAGCTGGGATTAGAGCCGGTTGAACTCTTAAATGTTCCAGAAAAAAAGATTTGGTTTGTTCTTTTTATCTGTACCGTGAAGCAACACTGGATCCTCTTTCATGAAAGGAACAGACATTATTTTATCATCTTTGAGTTTGACGTACATTCAGCCTTAATCAAGGTTCATGGAAATTACTAAAAATGTAAGTCATGTTTGTTAGTTTGGATGTTCAGGGTTTTACTTCCTAAAAAAGGTTAAAGCTTTGGACTGTTTTTCTGGCCAAAATATCAAAAGACAGATATTAAAAAGATTTTACTCTAAAATGAACATTAGGTTGAGTTAAAAACACTTATTTTCAGGTTTGCATGTCGAAGCCTCTTTCACGTGGTTATCTTAAGTGCAGATAGCAGCACCGCAGTCACGGGTCACAAGGGCAGTTATCAAGTTTATAACCCACATGTAATCGACTTTAGCACAGAGAACTTCCCGGCTGATAGTGAAGGTTCATGTTTCTCTGCCAATTTAAATTGATTCTAATATGATTTTTCTACAACTAAATCTAAACATAGAGGTTTCCTTATAAATGTGCAGTTGAAAAAATGTGGAGGTGTTAAGTCGACAGAACTGACATTTAGGGATGCACGATATTGGGATTTTGGCCGATATCCGATATGCCGATATTTTAAAACTCATGTAGCCGATAACCGATATCGATACCGATGTTAAAGCTGGACAAAAATAAGCAGACATTGAAAATAGCAGTTTTGTTATCCATTTCTGACACTTTGAAAAATAATATACTCAAATATATTTTCATATGCTGATATCAAATAGATTTTTAAAAACGCGGTATCGATCTATTTTACTTTCAAAATCTCGTGAAATTTCATCGTTCTGTTACAAACTCTCGTGATATTTTGCAAATTCTTGTGAGATTTTGTTAGTAAAATAGATCGATACCGCGTCAATATATCAACATATAAAAATATGGCAAAATTTTGTGAATTTTCGGGGGATTTCGTAGCATAACGATGACATATAGCAATATTTCATTAGTAAAAGAGATTGATATGGTGTTTTTAAATGGCAATATATCAGCATATGAAGATATTGTGATATTTTAATGGATCAATATTTTTTCCCTCGTCTTTAGAAGTTTTTAAGTCTGTAAAAAAAGAAGTTTTTGATGAAGAAGAAGAAGTAGTTATTTATTAATTTTTTTTTTAGACTTCAAATATCGGGTTACATATCGGTGGGGTGGCCAATGTCCGATATTCAGATTTAAGGCCGATACAGGCCGATACCGATAGGGGGCAGATTATATCATGCATCTCTACAGACATTATTATCTTTCATATATTACCATAAGTTACGGAATTAAATTACATAAAGGGGTGGCATTTCTGTCAGTAAATACAGTTAGATATCTACATTTGTAAATTCACTTTGATTCTAACCCAAAAATGCTTTTTTAGCCCAAAAGTGAGTTTAAATTTTATTGTAAGTCATCTGCTTTTTTTTCTATAGCTATAGGAATGAAAGATTTTCTGTAAATAAAGTCAAAAAAGGTTAAAAAAAAAAATTACTCAGCCTGGTTCTGCTGGCGTTTTCTTCCGGTTAAAGGGGAGTTTTTCCTCTCCACTGTCGCTACAAGCATGCTTAGTGTGAGGGATTGCTGAAGAGTCAATAAGTCGATAGAGAAAACTTTGAATCAATCTGACTGGATGATGTTGTGAACTGTAAAGTGCCTTGAGATGACATGTGTTGTGAATTAGCGCTATAGAAATAAACTGAATTGAATTGAATTTAAAATTTGTATCAACTCACAGATTAACATTTAATCAGGTTTTCATCTGTGACAATACAATTTAAGAAACAATACACGTACAAATCACTGATTTAGTAGTTGGAATCACTCATTTCTGAGCATAAACCAAAAAATGTATGAGTACAAATCACTAGTTTACTTGTAGGAATCACATATTTACAAGTAAAAATCATAAATTAATGAGCAAAAGTCACAAGTTTGCCAGATGGGATATTATTTGAGGGTAAAGATAACACATTTAAGAGAAAAAATCACATATTTACTCAATTTTAGGAGTGAAAAATAACATAAATTTGAGATTCATACTTGAAATGTTGTGATTTGTGTTTGTTTTGATGCTTCTTAACTTAATATTAATATCTGATGTCATAACATGTATCTGTGAATTAGGAAGCAAACAAATTCCTACATTTATTTACATTTTTGACTTTCATTTATAAATGTAGACATCTATGGGTATATCTTTATTTAAACGTCCACCATGTTTCCTGGGCAACAGCCGTCTTTTGTGAAGTTTTTCAGACATGTCTGTAGACTTGAAGCTGCTTCTTGCTCTCCTTAAATCTGACATACAATCCACTCTCTGCATTTTCTACTATAGGTGGCGCTGTTACGGATGTCATGGAGTGAGCTCTTCGTCCTTAACGCCGCCCAGTGCTCAATGCCGCTCCATGTGGCGCCTCTGCTGGCAGCAGCCGGCCTGCACGCCTCGCCCATGTCCGCCGAGCGCGTCGTGGCGTTCATGGACCACATCCGCGTCTTCCAGGAGCAGGTGGAGAAGCTGAAAGCCCTGCAGGTCGACACGGCTGAATATTCCTGCCTCAAATCCATCGTGCTCTTCACTTCAGGTGATTATTGAAGAGGTTCCCACCTCAAAGTTTGGTTTTACACTTCTTCATCAACAACAAGAGTTCATCATCCTCAAAAACATTAAATAATCTTGAGTTAAACTAAACACTGGCCGTTTGTCAGTAGGTGTACTTGTGCATTCTCATGTGTTCGAAAAAACTGGTACTATTCCAATTCACAAGAAGAAGAAGACAGAGAACGGACAAAGTCCCCGGATGTTGTTCTCGCCCCTCCCTCTTTACCCAGCATGCATCAGAGCAGACTTGTCCGTTCTGTTGCCGTTATTCAATAAACGTATGTTTTAAGATCACTTAAGGTGAGAACATTATACTTTAAGCGTCACTATATGATTTACTGCGTCATAAAAAAAGTTCCAATGTTGAGAGGACCGTGGCAACCAGCAGACCTCCGAGGCTAACGTTAGCCCGTCTATAGCAGCCCTCTCTCTGCATAGCCGTGTGAAGTTACGCTGGCTCTGATGGCGAGTTTTTTGTTTTAATTGGCAAAATGTTCATTTTATTTGTTTTTATCTGACTGCGTTAATTATTATTCCCCCTCTAAATAAAAAAAGTAAGAATTATTATCTAGGGACTATTAATAACAGGAGGTGAAATGCAGCTACAGACGAGCCGAGCGTGTGGTGACGTCACAAGTACGCTTCTGTTCCGATTGACGCACATTCATGTTAAGTTCTCCCGTTATCCCAAAGTCCATACTTTCCTGTGTTCTTCTCAAGAAAATACTTGGCGAGAACATGAGTCGATATAGCCTCGTGAGACCAGCCTGATCTTGCGAGCTTTCAAGATTTCACTCGCTAATCAGTCTGGAGACTCTCCGTTGAAGAAAATTTGTAACCGTTCACCAAACGAACGTCCAATCAGCGTTGGCTTTGAGGCGGGTTGAGGTGTGACGCAACGAGAAGCGCGACAGTTCAGTTTAAAGAACATGGCGGCTTCAGCCGATGAAACTAGCGTTAGCGTGGCTATCGAGCAAGTTTTATCGGAATTACAGAGTATTTCTTCACTGAAAGAAGAGCAAAACACTGCTCTGGAGGCTTTTCTCAGAGGAAAAGATGTTTTTGCTCTTCTCCCGACTGGTTTCGGCAAGAGTAGCCTGGCTTGTGGTTGTGTTTTCGTCGTCGTTCTGTTAGTACGTCATATGCTTCGTTGATCTGATTGGTTTATTTGGCCCGTCTATCACCAACATAGGCCAATCAGCTAACCAGTATTTTCGCCCCTTCCCAAAATTACTTCAACGGAAGGTTTCCAGATGGATATGCGGAGCAAATCCATCTGGCTGAGTCAGGTTAGAGTCGATACTCTCATTCTTGTGAATTGAGAAACGGCCATTGTTTACTCTGGTCCATACCTTTAAAGATGATAGATGCTATGTTTCTCCTCTCTGCCAATAAGTAGTGCCCTCGCGCTTGCCTTCTCTCATTCTGTATGGATTACCGGCCAATGCCAGGTTCAATAATGCTAGTAGTTAGCATTAGCAAATATTTATTTACCTGTCGAAAAGGAAAGCAGCAACGTTCGTGCGCTTTCTGATGCCCTTTGCTTTCGTAAGTTGGCACAAGCACTGAGATGCCTGACCAATGTTCCTCCTCTATTGCTCATTTTTATGCTTTTTTTTGCCATCAATCTTAGAAATCTAACAGAGAAGAATGTATTTTTTAGCTGTATAACAGGCCACGTGACTCCAACTTACTACTTCTATCCTGCAGAATCCTTATGTGTTGAATAATTGTTTAATATGTTATGGACCCATCAGAACTTTTAAAGTATTTATTTATATACAATGAAATAATGCTTCTATTTGGCACCACTCTGGACACTCTGTGGATAAATTAAAGTGAAAAAGTTGTAGCTATGACATTTAACTTTTAAACCAATATAATGTGATCTATTTTTCATATAAAAAGTGTTTCATATGTTATTTAGCATAATAAGAGAGTCTGTAAAACTATAATGTGAGCTAAGGGGAGCATCTAGATGGTGAATAAAAGTGGCTCGAGAATAGAGCCATGAGGATCCCCATGCAGGATTTTTTCTTTGCTCAGATTTAGAAATGTCAGATTACAAAATTTCTGTAACCCTTATTCTATACCCATAAAACTTTATGAAAAATATATATTTACTATTTTGCTTATCATTTAAATTGTATACTCTATTAAAAACTACTATTCTGCACCATTTTAGACATATTGGGGATGGCTTGAGATAGAAAAAAAGTTGTAGCTATAACCTTTAACTTGGGAAATAGTGTCATGTATTTTGGACCCTTTAAATTTAGTTAAAAAAACAAACAAAACAAATTAGAGAATGTTTCATCTTTTTTAAGTAAAACTGATACTTTATACATTCTGCAGATTTATTATTTCTGAAAAATTAATTGTTTTAGTAGGTCGAAGCTATAACCTCAAAAAACGGTGTTGCTTGCTTTTCCAATTTTGGAAAACATCTTTCAGAGAATTCAACAGTTCACTCTAAATAAGACATATTTAGCCAATCAAAATCCTTTACTATGAGCTGATTTTTAGACTTTCCAGTCTGTTTAAGGAAAATATATTTGTGTGGGTGGGGCACCAAAACTGGCTCCAGCCCAGGGTCCCACTTCCTACTAGATCTGGCCCTGCTGGCAAGCTTTTTAAAATTTGACCCAATCTAGGTGAAATATTTACATTTTAAAACAGCGGAATCCTGGTTTAATTAATCCACTTATCTAAGATAGATTTTATTATGGCATTGATTCATTTTTCATTTAGAGTTGAGCTATTTTTTAAATTAGATCAGCAACAAGATCTCTATTAAAAGACTAATTGCATGTAATGTGTGACGAGAAGGGGATTCAACGCTCGGCACATGAAGTTTATCCGGGTTTTAGTAACATCATTTAAAATGCAGTAAAACATTGTAAATATTTGGATGTTCTGCTGAAAGGTAAAAGTTCACAACCATGACATTTGGTTGTGATTAGCCGTCCAGATGGTGCCTGCTCAAAATGCAAAAAAAAAAAAAAAAAAAAAACATATTTAGGGGTCCTAAATAAAATGCTATGCTACATCTGTACTGTTTTGTATCCTTTTTATAATTACGCAAAGATTGATTCTAATGTAACATCGCTGACATTTACCAACAAAAATGTCTAATTTACTCTGAGTTTAACGATTACGTTTGATCAATGGAGCAAACATCCTGATCACAAAACATTTCCCCGGGGCCAAAAGAAGGTGATCCATGCTTTAATTTAATCCTGTGCAGATGGCCGACCTCACGCCATGTACCGTGCATCTTTCATGGTTGTGAACATATGGCTCGGATTTGTACGTGGCTCACAGACTCTGAGAGTTATAGGTTGATTTCGATGTCAACAAAAACACAGCCCTTTAAGTTTAACATGGCTCAGACAGTACAGAAGGAGTTAGCGGTTGGCTAATTGGGCTAAATGGAATTCTGTGGCACAATTTTCACTCAGTTGATTGTTTTTTTTTTTTTTTGGCCTTAAATCAGAAACATGTTACCCAAGTTTAAACAGCAGTTCTCAAACTCATCCGATTCATTAAACCTAAAAGGCTTTATCTTCGTTCAATTTATTTATATAAATGGCTGAATGTTTTCACTTTTACTCGGAGTTGTAGTAGAATTTAATGCAACAGATCGACATATACATTGCTGTGTAGAAAGCAGGAACAAATTACCAACTTTTACAGTCGTAGGGAAGTCATATTTAAATATCAAATCATTCCGGCTTAAACATGTATATAAATGTACTCTTTATCAAACTATATTGTCCCAAAACTTCTGTCTTAAAATCTGTGTTTTTTCCGTTATCTAATGCAGACCTGTTAGTTCTACGTCAGCCTGAACACCTAAATCCGGCCAATCATATATCAACGGTCATCTGTCAATAAAAGTTTTCGGTCATAGCATCTTGATTCATATGTCGCAGCTAATATACGCAACGGTTGAAATAAGAAACCAGAATCCTTTCCTTTCCCATTGAGTTGCGTCCCAGTGTTCACGGGGATGGATGTCTGTGTCTTCAGCAGGCGTAGAGCTAACAGAACTGGCAGCGTTGCGAGGCAAGGGCTCAAACATGTACGGCTGGAAGCCTTCTACACCAAACCAAGCTTCTGCCGCCCTGGCGTCCTCTTCCACAACATCTCCGTCCCCGCTTTCCTCCTCTAAATAAAAAATGGATGACGGAGGAGACTCATCCACGACCTCCGACACAAAACTCTCCTCCTCTTGCATGTTTCCGCTGTCCATAGCGTTCCTTGACAGCGTCGTTTCTAAGTCACCAATTTAGTGCTACTTGGTCCCAATGGAATTTCCCATTGGGAACCTGCTAGCACTAAGTTGCTAACTGGTTAGCAAGATGCTTCCGACAAACCGGCCACAACCAAACGTGCTTGTGAACCTTCTGCCACAACAATCCCGCCCCCTTGATAATCGACCAATCAGATTCTCTTTATTCACTCCTGTAAAGTCGTGCATCAATAAAATCTAGTGGAACTAACACCTTTTGTTTGATTTAATCTCAGTATCCAGGCAACTTTTTTATCAAGCCTGCGTTAATTTACACACGCTTTGTTTATCTGTTTATGTCGGAGAAAACAGTTAGCATTCATTCTTCATAAAAGTCAAGCCTGCTTCAATTTTCAATCAATTTTATAGTTAGTGGATGTTAGCTGTTGATCTGCTAACTTGGTTAGCATTAGCCTAGCCAGTGGAACATTCTTTAAATCCTTCATTCTTAGTTGCATAACTATGATATTAATACATTGAAATTCTGAGCGAAAAATTATGCAAGTTAAAGCTTTCAGAGAGCCGGTCCTTGTTTAGTCATGTCAATTCAAACTATTTCAATAAGTTTAACGTCCTTTTGTCGGTATATACCAGTTCCATCTGGAGGTATATTCCTCTGTTTTACTGGTATGCCATTTAAATTGATCTTTATGAATTAATACATAAATCGTTTCATAATTAAAGCTAACATTTATTAAATTTATGCTTGTTTGGTGCCAGTAAAAAGCTGAATTAATTAACTCTGGCCCTTTAAGAAAATATAATGAAAGTACTTGCCAAAATAAAACGTCAAGCATAACATGATGTACAGCAGGATATTAACAGGAGTTTAAAATTTTTTTAATGTTTTGGTTTAACAGTGTTTTCTCTGAAAGTAAGTTGCTAACTAACGGCTTTTAATGTCACAAAAGAATAAAACAAAACATCAAACCTTATAGGAAGAGATTACAGTTTAAAAACAGACTGTAGTGTTTAAACGGTGGAATAAAAGACGGCCTTAATCGACAACCTTTCGACCTCCATGGAGGCTGACCAAGAGGTAACCCTGAACGCTGCAGCGCGCATCGTCTTATTGGCTCCATATGTAAATGCAGCTGGTACAGTCATGGTCTCTGCCCTCGTCGAATTGGGCTGTAATTTGATCATGATGTTAAACAGTAAAGCCGTTTCCATGGAGCTCCCAGTGTTTTTGGTTTTTTTTGTCCCTGTGTTTTACTTTCTGTCCAAACAGGATCCTGTTTTAAATAAATGTTGAAATTTTAATCAAATCGGATAGAAAATAATGTCTGATTCCTATTTTATTGTAAAAATATGACACATTTAGAACCATTGATTTCCCAGATTAAACGCCTCTCTTTGCTGAATCTTATCCCGACTTCCCCACTGAGCTGCTGACGAAACACAACAGCTTCAGATCTTGACGAAGCCCTTGAGACGCCTGTTGTTTTGATGGTGCTTGTACACAAACCCTGTTGAGGTTTATCCCTACAGTCACAGGGATCCAGTGCCGGCCAAAACGCTGTCACATCTGGGATTCTTCACCCGGGGGATCATGCTTCGTGACCCACAGTGAAGGAGTCAACACTCAGACATTTCTCCTCACTGATTTTAATTGCAACCCCCCCCATCTTTCCTCCCTTACACGGCCTGTCCGATCCGCTCCTGATGTGCGTGGCGGCGCCTCCCCTGAACCTTTTTGTGTAGTGGGTGGCTATAGATACACCTCTTCCATATTTTCTGCGCTTTCATCAGTTCTCCCTCCTTTATGATCCCATCTATTATTGAAAGCAGAGCCCCCCTGCCCCCCAATGCTTCTCAAACTCCAAGCCGAGTCCAAGCCCCAAGACCCCTGCCCCCACCGCAGGACTTGAATTATGCATGGCGTGTTTCAGTCAGAAGGAGGATTCGCCGTGACCTACATAACCCCTATAGCCTTGAGCATCTCATGCGACTTTCCTGCATTGGCAGATGCAGGCGCACACACGTTTGGATAAAGAAAGAAAAAGCTGTCAGAACACATCGGATCCATTAAAAGATTTGGAAAATGTGACCCCCCTCCCACACACCACCGTTTACGATCACCTACTAATAAACTTGACGTCTTGTACAGCCGTATGAGCTGATCCAGACGCCATTTATCCTTGTTTTTTCCCCATTGAAACGTCTCCCTCCGCTCCTCCCAGTGGAGCCATGGCCCATCAACACACATCAGAGAGAGCGGGCAGTTTTATTCCTGCCACCCTGATCCCTCACTCCCCCCCTCTTCCTCCCAATGCGCTGTGTGCCCAAGGATGAAACAAAGGAACAAGGTGGTGCTTGGCGTGGAAGGGTGCCCACAGAGCTGTCGCTTCGGCATTCGGAGTGGCCTTAGCCGCGCAGACAGCTCTGCTAATCCTGGCCGTTTTGTCACGCAGGACCCTGAATAAATAAATAAATAAGAAAATGGATATAACATCCTCCTGTGTGGAGGGAAATATGGCAGAAGAGGAAGCTATTATTCCAAGAGGCTGATAAGAATGGAGTCTGCTGGGGGGAGCGAGAGATTGACACAGCTTGATTAAAATGTGGAGCAAATTAAATACTTTCCAGAGTGGAACTGAGGCCCAGCAGGACAGGGTTTACGCAGGGGACAGATCAAAGAGCGTGATGAAGAAGTGGACCTGTGATGCAAGACGACGGGGCCAGAGCTTATGGCTTTCACGTAGAAAGCTCCGGGATAAATCGCCTCCATCGAGTACCTGTCTGCCCAGTGCGGGTTCACTCAGAGGCCAGAGCGCAGCAGACTGTACAGCGTGAGCAGAGTACAGTAAAATGTGTCTTTGTTTAGACTTCACACTTTTCTGACCTCCTTTGCTTTAATCCCCTCGCTCTCCTCTCTGCGCTGAGGGTGCAGAAAATATCACATGGTGTTACTCACTCTATCAGGTGTGCGAGATTCCGGTGGCGAATA
>NW_015151573.1:204063-205226 GCF_000732505.1 Cyprinodon variegatus | reverse complement strand
GATACCACCATTTTAGGGCAGTATCGGGGCCCCATCAGATACTAGTATCGGTATCGGTGCAACACTACTTGTAACCCACCTATGAGTTATCAAATGTATTATTAAACTAGGTCCAAACAGAGCTCGACTGAATTAACTCAACAGCCACAATAAAAGCACAAACCCAAAAGGGTTTCAAATATGAACTGTAGTTTAGTAGAACTAGTCGACACAAAAGGTAATTACAGACATTGGCATACAAAAGAAAAAAATATAAACAAAAAGGCACCTTTTAAATCCCCAATGTCTTTGTTTACCCTAGGGTTTTGTTAACTTTTAATTGGTGAATGAGTCTGTCTAATGGAGTGCACTACTTAATCCTGTCTCTGAGTTCAACAAGTATCCATGCAGGTTGCTTGATACAGTCCTACCACAGCAGATGGTCCATCTGCTCGTTGCAAGTGTGTGTAGACTCTGGTTCCTTGGCTCAATTGGGTTGGCTCGCCATCTTACAGATTCTTCTCCACGGATCTTGACCATACATCTAAAGACCTGACCCATTTGCATATACACTGCAACAGTGTGATGTCACAGCTCAATCCCAGCGTGGTCAAAAGGCTTGTCCGCTGCCACCGTTTCAGCACTTGTCTTCTCTAGTCCAAAGTGGCCCTGGACTCCTCCTAAGTTGCTGAACGTTTTATTTAACTCCTGTACTCATTACGTTTTGTTAAAGAACTCTTGTGTGGCGTCTATTTGCTCAGCTCCAGACGGAAAAAAGGAAGTAAGTAGGTAGTGCGCAGACACAGTGGCTGAATGTGACATTTCATTGGCTGCTACATCTGTCCATCAACTCTGCTTGGTTAAGCTGAGTGACGTTACATGACATTTTTAATCGATTTTCTTAATATAAACATGAAAAACTAATAATGAAACAAAAAAAATCAACTACAAAAATAAATGAAAATGTGAACAAAATAATAATTTTCATGTAGAAATAATTTAACTTAATTTGAATCTATTAGTTAAACCAGTTTTTTTACGCCTGGGTTACATACTCATTACATTTCCACACAATTATCTGTACTTTCAATTCCACACATTTTTAAAACGAACGTTACTCGTTACTCTTGGCTTCGGTTTAATGTTTATAAGTATTTATTTCACGTCATGTGCGCCATCTAATA
>NW_015151573.1:201082-203005 GCF_000732505.1 Cyprinodon variegatus | reverse complement strand
TTCCGATTCATATAGTGGCATCTGGCTGTTTTTTTTAAAGGTTATACTTTTATACTTTAAGTAGTTTTTGGAGCACATACCTTTTCACTTTTACTTGAGTAAAGAGGTCAAGTTGATATTTCAACTTTTACCAGAGTGTTTTTAAACTGCAGTATCTATACTTTTACGTAAGTAACAAATGTGTTTACTTTTTACACCAGTGAGGATGTATAATTAGGTAAAAGTTATTATTAGTTATTTCTTTTGGTGTTTTTTTTGTTTCAACAAAAAGCCTCTCATTTTGAAGCTTGGGGTTTTATATGAGGCTCTTCTTTTAAACCAGTTAAGGTACTGTCAATTTATTTTTAACCGAAATTAAAGAAATGCTACCTTTGTATGACTGTTTATCCCTCATAGTCTTTCCCGTGGTTCGGTCTTTCTCTAATTCCCAAATGTTGCTTCATTCCTCTAGATGCGATGGGTTTATCAGATGTCGCCCACGTCGAAAGCATCCAAGAGAAGTCCCAGTGTGCTCTGGAGGAATACGTGCGGAACCAGTACCCGAGCCAGCCCAACCGATTCGGACGCCTCCTCCTCCGCCTGCCCTCTCTGCGTATTGTCTCCTCGCCGGTCATCGAGCAGCTGTTTTTCGTGCGCCTGGTGGGCAAGACGCCTATTGAGACATTGCTGCGAGATATGCTGCTTTCAGGCTCCAGCTACAACTGGCCCTACATGCCCACAGTGCAGCGCGAGCGGCCACTCTCCCTTCACTACAACGAGAACGGACCCTGAGGCTGAGTAACGGGAAGAAGCTCTCACCCTTCCCTCCATCGTCCGAAGTCCACTTTTCAGCTTTCCAAGAGGAGGCGTCTTTCTCACCATTCCACCCTTTAAGACTCTTGACAGCTACCATCCCGGTTACACAACCCAACCAATCATTCTTCACTATTGATACCGTAGTTCAACAGCCTCTTGAAGTCCCTTCACTGAAAGGTGGGGTCTTGTTTTGACAGCTGGACAAGTTTATGCACAGTTCACCAGCAGGTCTGTTGGACTCAATTCAGGTGTCGGTCTCCAAACTGTGCAAACGTTTGCCTCATTCTTGGTGCAATGGCTGCCCCTACAGAACATGGCTGAATCTGAGCAGGGATTTGGCCATTCGAACTCTACAGCCAAGAGCACGAGGTCTGAGTATATATTTACTGAATTTTGAAAAAGCAAACCAGAAGCCATTAAGAGAAGACAAATGCCAAAATGTCTTGAACTTTTGCAGATGACGTTATATTGTGTTTTATTTTAGCACTGTTTATATGGAGAGAAAACTCATGATTGTGTCCATATGTGTAGTATATCATCGATTCATTGGCATCTAAGGCATCTTTGGGTTCACTGAATTAAAAAAGCTCAGGTTTCTTGTGGGGATGGGGGGGTGGGGGGTGGACAGACTAACAGACATGTCAGTATCTGGTGCTGGTTATGCTGCTCCTTTGTTGTTTTCATAGTTTACAGTCTTGGTCTTTTTGCACCAATATTGTGACGGAGAAGAAATGATTCCCTCTGCCATCGCCTCTTCATTCATGCCTTTACATCTTTTGGTAAAAGCTTCCATATTTAGTGATTTAAAGTAAGTCTTCCACTCATTAGTTTTATGATACAACCCTGAACGTAGATAAATTGGTTCATGTTTTTTGTTTCTGGATGAGAACAACAGCCCACATTTCCACAAAAATTAAAATAATGTAATTAGTCATTAAATTAAAGGCATTTTGAGGTATTAACAAGAATCTTTTAAATATAATGAAACATATATTTTCATATTTTCTCTTTAACTAGTACCTGGTAGAAATTAGAAATGGTGACAGACGAAACTTAGGCGTTTTATTTAAGATATAAAGAAACTATTGATGGAGTCGGATTCTGGTTTAAATCTTCAAGTTTCACTTA
>NW_015151573.1:197291-198879 GCF_000732505.1 Cyprinodon variegatus | reverse complement strand
ATAATGCCATAACATTTGGAATGAAGTTTAAAAATAACAAGAATGAACTAACAATATGATGATGAGATTAAAGTTGCAATGTTACAAAAAATAAAATCCTAAATTACAAAAATAAAGTCACAAAAATAAATCTAGATGATTAAAATTATGACATTAGAGTAAAGTTGTAATATTACCAGCATACCAAAACAATAGGACAATACATTTGTAATGTAATAAGCATTAAGTCATAATAAAATATCAGGCCTACAAGGTTAAACTCATAAAGATATGATTATAAAATTGTAATCTAAGAATAAAGTCATATTATTAAATCTGCTAAAGCTTGAGAAAGTAGTAACTTTACCAAAATAGCTGTGACGATGCCAGAATACTGTAACTTTATGAGAAAAAATGTATTTTTAAAATAATGTCATAATATTCTGAGATTAAAGATGTTGGATTCTTTAATGTAAACTGCAAGAAAGAGCAACACCCCGCCTAATTAAAACACGCCGTCTAAGCTTGGCTGATATCTCTATCGTAGCTTTTGTCTCTTAAAAAAAACAAATTTTTTCCCTCATAGTATCACAAATTTTATATTTTTGCAACTTTATTCTCTTAATATTATGACTTTATTCTGAGAATAAAAAAAAGAAAAGTCTTACACCTAATACTTGTAGAATATATCTTTTAAACCTGCACTGAACATTTTTGGAAAACAGCTTTTTTAACTCCTGTCCAAAGCTGCAGTCAAATGTGGACATGTTCCTACTAGCTCTAAAAACAAAAAAAAAAACGGTTTAACTTTTTGTTTTGAACCGTTTTTTGTTCAACAAATATGCACATAAACCTATTTAGAGTTAAAAATGTTGGTTAAAATCTCATTACACCATGTTCCAGTGATCAAATTATTATTTATCTTAGTGTAAGGAGAAATATCTGAGGAGTGATTCCTCATTATATGGCAGAGAGCATTAGATAATCCATCCATAGCTAAACCAGACGACCATAGGGTTTCTTTTGAACATGACAATGATGCGCATTCACATCTATGAGAAAACATCATCTACTGCACAGTTGCTGCTAAATTTATACCCCGCTGTTCTAACTTTACCCAAAATGAGCAGAAAACTAAGTCATTTTACACCACGCAGATTCTCTGTCGCCACTGATGAAGTAATATCAAGGATGCTGAATGTTTTTGATTAATATGAGCTTTTTGACCACTAATGAAAGCATCAAATGCTTAATTCATCGCAAAATAAGGAAAAATAATGAAACATATAGTGACAGCACCGGAAAAATTAACTTAATGAATCATCTATTGTTCTAATTTATAGATGTGCAAAATAAGTACATTAGAAGCAACACAACAACTTCAGACATTATTTTCTATTATTTAAATTTCAAATTTAATACACTTCTTTTTTACATATATTGTTAAATAGAAATTAGCATTTTATGTCAATTTAAATGAGCTTTAAATTTACATCAAAATGTTTCATTCTTGTAAAGTCTAATTTGTCAAGAGAAACAGGAAAATATCCCTTTAAAGTAGGGATGCACGATATTGGGATTTTGGCCGATATCGGATATGCCAAAATTT
>NW_015151573.1:194740-196423 GCF_000732505.1 Cyprinodon variegatus | reverse complement strand
CATTAAATTATGCAAAAGGTGTCAGACGCAAAACATTTCAGAAACCGTATGTATCAAATACGATACATTTGGCATTATAGGGTTAATCAAATTCAGCTATACGAATAAGGAATGGCAGTAAGCATGTGATGAAGAGGACCTGGCAGCGGGAAGCAGCAAAGGAGCAAAGTACACTTAGCACTCACAATTATAACTAAAAGTAAACTACAAACCCAACAAATTTTACACTTATGTGCGACCGGTGCCAAAGCTGACATTACATATGGATCTGAATATTTTACACTGTTGAAACATGAAGTTTCTTTATTGGTTTGGCTTAAATTTGGCTGAAAAAGTTTGGAGGTGAAGCAAATTAAAAGATAACGTTAATGAAAGCTTTGGCACTTGCTCTGCCATCTCATCAGACCTGACATGTATTCACACTTGTAAAATCTCAGCACTAGTGGAATATTTCTGCCCGTATCCCATTTGATAAAAATACATATTTACTTATAAATAAAAAAAAAGGCTCAATAGAATTTATAATGCTGTCACAGGCGGCAGCCACACCACTGATCATTGTTGTTGTGTTTGTTTTTTCTTTCGTAAGGATTGTCAGTATTGGACCTTTTAGAATTTAGGTGGGAAGGGAGTGTCTGGGGGGGGGCAACTTACACGATTAGCTGTATTTGCCTTAGAATAAAGATTTGTCACTGAGCATTTATCTTATGACTGTGCCATAAACTCTCGTTACCTGTTATAACAGGTATTATGTTCTGTCAGGAGTGGAAAGAAGCTCACATGATGTTGAAACGGATCATGTTTATTCATAATACATGGAAATGTGGTTGATCTTTATGCAATAATTAGATACAATAAAAAAAAAAAAGCTCAAAATAGTTTTTTTTTTCCTGCTTTTAACTTTAACAGCACTTTTAGTTTTTAGACACCATGCAAGTTATTTTTTCCACTTCTGGGTGATATTGTTGTGTAGGGAGAACCCCCCTAAACTCATGTTATTTGAGCTTATCATGTGGAGTAATGTATCACTAACCTCTGAAAACCTCAGTCTATGTTGCAACACTATTCCTGTTGAACTTAGGACTGTGTTTTAATGTAGGAATTCTTTATTATTATTATTTTTTTGTCCTCTTGTTGGATTAAAAATTTTGTCACATTTCCAACACGACACTGTAATATGGACGTCATGTATCAGTATTGAAAAAGCCATCAGGGACCTGAGAAAGTTGTGTGTTGGTAAATAAATTCACAGAAAGTTTTTCAAAGTTTGTTTTTATCCCTTTTTTCTTTTGTTTGGAAATATTGATTATTCATTAATTAAAATAAAGTTTTGTTCACACTAATCATTCTGTACTCTATGGTGTTGTCAGTTTTGAGTCTGGGGAAGAAAGTGCACTTTATTTAATTTCTAGAGTTTCACTTTATAAAGATCCACCTTACTGATACAGTATATTTTGCTCTGCTTTGTTTTACAGTTTTATGAGGAAAACCTTCTCCTAAGGAAACCTAATAATTATACATGTAGTTTCATCTATAAACACATCTATGCAATTCAATTCTGTTTATTTCTATAGCACCAATTCACAGCACATGTCATCTCAAGGCACTTTACAGTTTAACCAGATCATCCATTCAGATTGATTCAAAGTTTTCTATCTAAGGAAAACCAGTTGATTGCAGCGA
>NW_015151573.1:192150-193178 GCF_000732505.1 Cyprinodon variegatus | reverse complement strand
AAGCTTTATCAAAAAGGAAAGTTTTAAGCCTAGCCTTAAAAGTACTATTTACAACTGAAATGCAGAAACAATGAATCCAAACAATGGGGTAAGAACGACATATGTGTAGATTTCTGAATTTGTAAACGAAAGTCAGTGACGTAAATAAAGTTAGGATTTTAGTTTGTTCCTTGCTGTCCATACATGTGACATCAGATCTTTATCTGAGAAAACATGTTTAAAATGTTATAAAACAAATTAGAAAGTTACAGCTTATCAACAAAATAAAAGAAAATTCACAGATTTCGGAATAATACAAATCATACATTTACTTTTCACAAGTGTACAAATATGAATCGCAAATTTACAAACGGGCATCTCAAATTTATGAGTAGGAATCAAAAATCCACCAGTACCAATTACAACTTTACAAGTACCGATTACAAATCTACACATAAACATCTGCACACTTCAAGGATTCAGAATTCACTTATAATATACAAGGTTGTATTTTTACCCACTTTCAAGTCCTACACTCTATCCGTTACCCAACTTTGAAGAAACTTGGGGGAAAAAGGCCCAAAGTCTGTGTTAATCTTGTTTTTTGCAAATATGCAAGGTGTGTCTCTGTTGGTTCTGGTCTTAAAGACATAAATGCTGTCAAAAATTATCTAAACAATGTTTATATCTTTAGTTAACCGTTAACTGCTCTCAGCCCATAAATGCTTCTTTGTAAAGAGCCTAAAGATTCAAACCACTTTATACACATTTCTGAATAAACCATTTTATCACACCTTAGGGAATGAAAAGTTTTTTAATCAGAGGTAGAAACAAATCATTACTGTCCTCCACCCTTTGTGTATGTTTAACTCGAATCGGATCTAAAACTAGAATGGGTACCTCAAAGCTGTGAACAATCTTAGCGATGAGTTTGGTACTTGATCCACAGAGACAGTTTTCTCTGATTTTCAATCACACTATATTCTATATACTATATATGGTGACTAACTGGATGTGCTCTCTTCATCCTCTGACATGGGAGCTGGCTC
>NW_015151573.1:188875-190307 GCF_000732505.1 Cyprinodon variegatus | reverse complement strand
GCCACTCTAACTATAATCTAAGTAATTCAGTCTTAGTGAGAAACCTTCAAGACATCCAGGAAACTGAACCCTAACTGGAAACTTTCCAGTCGGCCTAACCTTCCAGTCAGAACCTACAGCTGGTCTTGTTAAGATTTCTTCATCAATCAACTTGAAAGTGGGTTCTGTAGGACCAGAACTTAAGAAGATTGACGTTGTTTCAGTGAGAGAGCAAACAGGCCGATATGCAACAATGGTTGGTATATCTTTACTGTTCCAGCTGATGGATCAAAGGCAGTTCTAAGAATATAAAACCCTCCCCTTTCCACCCTGTAAAAGATCCTTTAGCTTTAATTGAAATGTTGGGAATCATGTATTCTTATATGTGATAAAGTTTGCTAATTGAATGGTTAAATGCTGATAGATAAGGATTATTTCTATTGGAACATTAGTAACACATTCAAGAACAAACAAAAGCCGCTTTCCCCCTCCTGGTAACCTTGCGCCCTTTAAGCTCAGCCTCCACCCCCCACCATCTATCCCTGCCACCCACTGTTGTCCCCCCCCCCCACCCCACATCACACATGTGCGTATGAAGAGTAGCCGACTGACTTACACCTTCATTTCAGAGCTGTCACTCCTGGCCAAACACCCTGACCCCTCAACCTCCATTTTGGAGTCGCACATTTCTTTTTTTTTTTTTCTCTCTCTCTTCTGGCCCTCACCGCATGAATATAAAAAACACATGTGGCCCAAAGGAGTGTGTTCCTGCCTCTATGTGTGTGTGTGTGAATGTTTATATGCGCAGGTAAATCAAACTGACACGGCTCCTTTGAATGGCAGGAGCTGAATTACTTTTGCACTTCAATTTTGCACACCTGCCATTTATGGCGAACACCAGGCTCAGCACAAACTATAAAAGCAAAATACGTCGTGTCAGGATACAAATGAGAGCCTGTAAATAACCCAGCCTACAAAGCCGTGTGAAGCAATCGCAGGTTTTCTCTTTGAAGGTAAAATACTTGGCTTCTTATTGGCAGTTGATCCACCTTACTTACTGATAGAGTATATTTTGTTCTGCTTTGTTTTAGTTTTATAAGAGGAAGACCTCCTCCTATTGAAACCTAATAATTGTACATGCGATTTCATGTATAAACACATCTGTATTTGCAACTAAAGTGCAGAAACAATGACTCTGTTCGAAAACCTGGGCTGCATCCTCCAAGGACGCGGTCTACCTAGACTGGATCCTTCGAAGTCCTTGAAAATAAGGAGACCGGAAGAGTTTAGGCTGTGAATTCGACCAGGTCCACCCTTCAGCGGGTTTTACCGCCGTAAGCTCTGTTGCTTAGCAACCGCGAAAGTTGACACAAAAAGCAGGAAAAGAATGAATACCGAGGTTTTCAAAACTGTTTGATTATTTATTTTTTTTTTTTTTAAAGTTAAAGTGAAC
>NW_015151573.1:185118-186107 GCF_000732505.1 Cyprinodon variegatus | reverse complement strand
TTTTGCAATATTCCTCAGATGAAAAAAGGAAAAATCATTTGAATTATTGACTTTCATTTACAAACTCCGCTTACATTTCTGTTGACAGTTATCTTACCCTATACTAAGCCATTTTGCAGGTTTGCAGTCGTACTAATCAGCTCCAAACCAAAGGTCAAAATGACAAAAACAACAAGGCTGCAGATGCATCAACCTGAACGCCCTGACAGTAATTGTCCCGGGTCACGGTCGCCTCCCGCACAGTTAAAAACACAACAAACGATGGCATGGGCGTAACCAGCCAGACACCTGCTCTATTTGTTGTGACTCACTTTCAATTCAATTCAATCCCCCCAATGGAAACAGTGATGAACAGTGCCCAGTGTTATCAAAGTGTTTGTCATTTCTTCTCAGACTCACAAGGCAACACATGGGATGGATTTTTCTTTCTTCAATAATAAAAAGGTGCTTTTTATCCTGTGAATGATGGCAGCATAAGGGCAAGCCATGCACTGGGGGTGGGTGGGGGGATCAGATCGATAGGTGGGATGTCAGACTGAATTGAGGTCACTCTTTGTCTCCCCAAAGAGGTCCCACTTACTAGTCTCCATTAAAATAAAGAGTGGGATTAAGTGAAAGGCTGGGGGGGGTAGTGTACTTGTGTCTGTGACCCCCCCCCCCCACGCCGACTTGTCAGAGCGACGAGGCCTTTTGCTCTGTAATGTGTTGATTTTCTGTGTCGGTGAAGGAGTGGCTCTGGTCTAAAAGGTCAGCCCAAAAAAAAAAAAAAAAAGAAACATTTTAATTTCCCAAAATGCTTCATGGAGACTTTTTCTCTTCCAGGAAAATATACCTAAATGAAGCCTGGTTATATTCATAATCATTTATTTCAAGGTTAAATCATTTATTTCAACAGCTTAAAGCAGAAAATCCAAGGCTTCCTGTTTCTGTTTCACTGAAAAAATGCAACTGCTTTTGCACTGGAAAAACAATCTAGAAATCAGTAAAAA
>NW_015151573.1:182715-184253 GCF_000732505.1 Cyprinodon variegatus | reverse complement strand
AGTATCTGTACTTTTACTCAAGTACGGAAAGTGAGTACTTTTGCCATCTCTGAGTTTAACACAGGGCACTTCAACGTTTTCCAGGCAAAGGACCCCCAAACTTATGGAGCAGGGATCCCCTAATTATATATATTGTATTAAATAATGTTATATCAAACTGGTCCTATAGTCATTCTGTTACAGATGGAGTCATACGTTAACAAATGTTATAAGTTACAACAGTGTGTATTGATGTATAGAATCAGGAAATGTTCTAATCTTAGCCATGGGTCTACAGAGGAGGCAGTAATCTAAAAGGCTGAAATAATACAAAGCCGGATGAGTTGGGCAGTTAAAAATCCCCAATAACGGCAGAGAGTTGAGTTTCAGGAACTGGATTTGAATCATAAAATTCAAAAGTCAAAGACAAGCTGATCTTTCAAATACTTTTTCAAAGCAAGATAATTCAGTTTTAATAAGGGCTGGGTGTTTAAAAAATAACTTTTGTTTATGAGGCTTTATTAATCATATTATTCCACCAATCCTCTCCTTGGTCTTCCATAACGCAGACTGACAGGAAAAAAAACTAAAATGCATCCAAGCAAAAGAAAAAGATTTTAGATTTTTTACAATATTCTTTACTGATTAGGACTAAAAAATCAGAAAGTTACAAATGCTTAAAAAATATCCTGTTATTTTCAATAGGCTCCAATCGATAATGTCTTGTTTAATCAGGGTTTGCATGTTACAGACTTTTAGAAGAATGTTAGCAGGCCTGATAAGGATCCAAACCTAAGGAAAAATCAAGACAGAAAGAAGTCCTTCTATAGTCATCCTGCTCCACACATCCTATTAAACCTCCTGTGTGGGGTGAGTGGATATGTGAAGAGAAATCCTTTAATCATTACAATCTGGGCAGATTTAGCAAAGAGGGTGAACAAAGTATCAGCCACCAGGGCACAAAAAAAGGCCCAAGTTACGCTGCTCCTCCACATTAAAAAGAGTCCGCGGACACGGTTCAGGGATCTTATCCAGAAACCTGAGGAGGTTTTCTGGTCGCTTCCAATCCTGGACTGGTTTTTAAATTCCCACAATGGAGAAAAAAAACATTATTTTTTCTTAAAATAAGTGCATTTGTTCTTAAATTGAGGGTGGAAGTGAGACACTTTGCAAATGGAAAAAGACAATTTACATTTAAAATAATAAGTAAAAAACAATTGCTTTATTTCTTATTTCAAATGCATATTATATATTTGACTTATTTTAGGAGTAAAAATACTAATTTCATTGGCATTTAATTATATCTATCTACTCAAATTAAGGGTAAATACGCCCGGATTTCCCTCAGGGTGTCAAGAACCACGGACAGATGGACCCAGTGTTCAAGGAGAGACAGCCAGTAGGAAAGTTCAAAACGTTTATTAAATAAATAAAACTAAAGTGGAGCTGAGGCTCGCGGACACTGCAGGAGGGGGGCGGAGTACGGCCCAATCTCAGACACTCTCTGGTTTAACAGTCCAGTCCAAGAATGTCCCCAAGTGCTGCAGTCCCAGAGGACA
>NW_015151573.1:179869-181968 GCF_000732505.1 Cyprinodon variegatus | reverse complement strand
GAAACAGGTGAGAGGAATAAATTATAATTGAGGCAGGGAGGGAAAATGACAGGTGAACTAAGGAGGAGCAAACAGGCCAGATTATGACACAGGGTTAGGTTTAGGGTTTTATTCCCATGGATAAGCAGAAGGCAGTGAATGGGTGGAATATTTGTAACTTCACACCATTTAAAACCTGATTTCACATCAGAGGGGAAATACATCAGAGGGTTTACAGCTAACCTTACCTCTCATTATAACAACACTGTTCACTGTGCTTTAACACAGCACGAGCTGCAGCCCATATAGCCCATATATATAGACCTTTATCTTGACATCTCACCAGGAATTATCTGGCTCCTCTTGGGTTTTCCTTTACTTCTTTGAGCTAATCACCATGCATGCGTATTTTTCCAATCAGATCATCCGCTGTTACATCCTCAGACAGCTCTGAGGGCTTATTTTTAACCCGGACTCTTTAATATAAGATGATAAATTAGGCGGAAAATGTGAGCCACCAGCGGTGTTTGTCCAAATGCTTTATGTGGGGGAGACAAAGCCAAAGTTGATTGTAAAAATCATTTATTTCCATTTGCTTTTCTTTTTCTTTCTATGATTAATGTTTAAATGAACCGGACCTCAAGCTCCATGAAGCCCACCCTCTTGACACTTGATATGTAGAGCAATGAATCTCCAAAAACTAATGAATTGAATGTGTCTGCTGTGTGTGTGTGTGTGCGTGTGGTCCTGCATTGAACCGTTTGTGAAGATGTCCTAAAAGCAATCCCCCCACCCTCAGTATCAACAGGCTCCCATTTAACATTCCCAGATCCCCTGAAATGAAACGTTCTTTTTTCCTTCCCCCCCCTTTCCCAACTATCATCTCCAGCAAAGCATTTCAGGGGAATTGGATATGTCTCAGATCTCATCAAGCGTGGGTAGGAGTCACCTCTTTCTAACGGAAATTGCTCTGGACAGCAGCAAAATGTACATCATTGAGGCACCGACCAAAAATGGCTATGGCCCCTTCGTATAAAGACCCCCCCTCCCCACCAGCGTTCTTCTTATAAATCCTTAAAAAGAGCCAGAAACCCCAATGTATGGCAACACCATCAATATTGATGTGGGAGAAAGTTCTTTCAAAGCCTCCTCAGTCACAGAACATTAATATTGATAGTGTTGTGCAGCAGCCGGGACGCTTGGTGTGTCTCTAAAATGGTAATTGCATCTGAACTGAGGGTTAGAGGGCAATATCATCGCTGAATATGGACACAGCTGTTTAGCTGCAATAAGGACTCAGGGCCGGGCCGTTTATCGCAGCTTCTTTGCCAATTTGACCAACTGATGAAGGGCATGTATTGGGTTGTTGAGGAACTTTTATCTTTGGCGGTTGTTGCAGTCAACTTTTTATCTGTGGCAGCGGTTTATATGAGAATGAAGTAGCTGTTTGGTTTGTTGAAGATGGATAAATGGACAACGCAGTGATCAGATAAATATGAAAACCTTTTGCAAACATATAAGTTCTCACCTGGATTCTTAGGGTTGAATCTTTTTCCTATAAAAATGTTTTAAGGCCAGAACACACGGAATCCGATTTTGCATTCCATTACCAAACATTTGCCACATGCAGAATAAAGATGATTACTATATATCTGGACAGAGGAACTGTCCTAATTAGATAAACTAGAGAGTGGCACAGTTTGTAGCACTGTTGTTGCCTTGCAGCATGAAGGGTCGATTCCCAGCCTGGGATCTTTTTGCAAGGAGTTTAGAAGTTCTCTCTTTACAGTAAACTGAAAATCTAATGTGTCTCTGTTTTATAGGAATGCCCACTTCAGTTTGTCCATGCTTTGTTGATGTTCTGTCTGTTTCTAACCTGAAAATAAGAATTGACCCTTGTCTGATACGGAAGAGGATTAGGGCCACTGGAAAAAAAAGTTAATTGAGTTTTTAATTTTATTTCAGTTTAACATAGGAAAAAAGTCACAAGTCTGACTTTATTTATTGTCAGAATTCAGTCAGAATTCTGAGATCAAAGTCAGAATTCAGAGAAAAAAGTGAGAATTCTGAGATTAAAGTAAGAATTCTGCGAAAAAAGTCTGAATTCTGAGATTAAAGTA
>NW_015151573.1:176756-178985 GCF_000732505.1 Cyprinodon variegatus | reverse complement strand
AGGTACAATATCTGGTTGGTTCAGGCCTGACTCTGACAGGTTTTGTGGTTGCAGGTTGGTGGGTTGCTGATCGCCAAAGCAGCTCATCCAGAGGAGGGCACTATTAGGAGATAGACAGTTTCCTTTCCTAACATAGAAAGTATTTATAGATTAGTGCTTCTATGATCCTTGTATATGTCTGTCTCTGTCTCCTCGGCAGAGGACCGCTCACACTGAGCCTGGTTCTTCCTGAGTCTTTCCACTCCACTGTCGTTGTATGCATGCTAGTTGTGAACATTTTCAGAAGGGGCAACAATACAAATGATTAATTACTGTAACTACATGTTTATCGAGGAGGAGTGACACCTGAAAAGTCCACACAGCAAAAACGATCTAGAAATGAGCACAAATGTCTTAAATTAAGTGTATTTACCATTAATTTGCCAATGGAATGAATATTTTTACTCTTAAAATAAGATGATTAGATCATATCCACTTAAAATGAGACAAGGTAATTGTTTTTGCTTTTTTAAAATGTAAATTATCTTGTTCCATTGGCAAAGTGTCTCTTTTACCTCCTGAAGTCAAGAAAGAAATGCTTTTATTGCAAGAAAAATTGACTTATTTAGATTTAACATTTTTTCAGTGCATGACTGGATGCGATCAGCTGATTTCCCATAGAGAGAAAACGTTAAACCAATCTAACCGTGCAAGCCGATTGAACCGTCTCTGTAAAGCACCTTGAGATCACGTGGGTGCTATATAAATGAAAGGAAGTGAATTTGCACATTTAGGAGAAAATGATGATTTTGATCAGTTTATTCCTGGAGAGATTGGTCAAAATAGATTGTTTTATGCCAAAAAGATCACTGCAAGACGCACAAAAGAGTAACTGAGCCATTTTGATGTGATCTTTAGAGGTAAACATCAAGTAAAATAGCTAATACAAAATCACTTCGGTGCGGCGATGTGAAACAACCTTAATTCGGATCCTACAAAGAAACCTGCACCCTGAGTCTTTATGAGTTCATTACCTGTAACACTTCACACAATGCCTTTTTATCAACTGGAACAGCCCATCGACTGAAATGATATCATTGCTCCATCGCCATGGTGTCCTCAGCCTGTCGGAACATTAGATGATGCCGAGGTTGTTTTCTGGGTCAGTTGGTTAAATATTTCAGATGGTTTTTATTTTTAGCTCCATCTGTTTCCACTGTGTGTGATGTGTGTGTGTGTGTGTGTGCGATGGGGAGCGTGCCCACATTAGTGCATCTCATACCCTGTCTGGAGGCGGCATTTGACCCACTAAGTCATCTTTATGCGCCCCGTGGGATTTATCAATTGAACGTAGCGTGCAGAAAGGAGCATACCAACTAATGTTCACACCAGAGGCGTACAGGGCTCTAGATATCTCTGATTATAACCATCATTTTATATTAGATATTAAGCAGAAATACTTTTGTGTGCATCCTTTGATGGCTGCTGAGAGAAAAGTTTCTGGGATAATATGAGCTGCAGAAAATGCAAGCCTTTTGCAATCAACCTTTGTTAATCTAATTAATAAAGCACCAAAAAGATGTGCATGGGGCTTAACGCACTGTACAGTCTGAATAGCATTATATCAGTTGTCCATTTTATCGAACTATCAGAAAGGAAATAGGACATTCTGATCGCTGCAGAGATGAGTGGTCATTTTCATAGAGAAACAAAGCAATTGGAAAGCGCCAAAGGGCGAAGCGTCCAGCATAGACTCTGACCTCAGTATGTATGTTGGATCAATGCAGGGCTTCGTTTTCTGACCCTGGCTGTTTGAACCAACGTATACACCAGTGCTGTCTGTACATCTTTTGGTATGCAGCTGTAATTGTATGGTGTTATTTTTGTTCCATATTTGCTAAAGGCAAAGAAAAGGGAAATTAGAAAAAAAAAAAAATTAAACTTTGACAAACTTCTTTATAAAAAAGAAAGCTTTGAGAGGAACTTTCCAGTTTCTCAGATTTTATTTCAATGTTTTTATTTTTTAGGGTTTTTATTTTATAGATTGTGAAGATTTTTAAACCGCAGTCCGCAGGAAAAACGTCCCATTAAAGGCGAACGATCTGTAAACACATTTAGAAAATAATGCAATTCGTATAAATCAGTCTGATACGGAAGAGGATTAGGGCCAGTGGGAAAAAAAAAAGTTAACTGATTTTTAAATTTTATTTCAGTTTAATATGGGAAAAAAGTCAGAATTCTGACTTTTTT
>NW_015151573.1:175307-176701 GCF_000732505.1 Cyprinodon variegatus | reverse complement strand
AAAAAAGTCAGAATTCTGACTTTTTTCCCATATTAAACTGAAATAAAATTTAAAAATCAGTTAACTTTTTTTTTTCCCACTGGCCCTAATCCTCTTCCGTAGTCTGAAATAGGAGATGTTTGAAAAATAAAGAATTGACCCTTTGCACTGGTTATATATGTGTTATATTAACATATATATCAGGTACAATATCTGGTTGGTTCAGGCCTGACTCTGACAGGTTTTGTGGTTGCAGGTTGGTGGGTTGCTGATCGCCAAAGCAGCTCATCCAGAGAATTAAAAAATGAAGAAGTTGGAAAAAATGACATAAAAGAACATGAAAAAGGAAATGTAACACAATTAAACATGAACTTTATTTTTTTCTTTCATTAAAATATTTAAAAAAAATCTGGGCGTGCAGGTGGCGGAGTGGTTAGCGTGCATGACCCAAATACGGAGGCCATAGTCGTCGACGCAGCTTAGTGTAAAAAAATAAAATAAAATAAAAAGAACCACTAGTGCCACAAAAACTCAAAAACTCAAAAAAAAAAAAAAAATATATATATATATATATATATATTTTGAAAAAATTAATCCAAAGAGCACAAAGTTATTCTGAAATGAGGTGTTTTTAAAGTTTCATTTCTGGATTACAATCTTCTTAAATTTTAATGTAAAAAATATGTTCTTTGCTTGTGAAAATAATGAAGCAACTGACTCCATATCACACATTTCTCCTTCGTCTGAGTTTTGGCAGAGTTGTATTTGCTCTGCGGAGAGAAATAATGGAAAAATGTTTTTAGGGGATAAAGCCTGATTAATCTTTATTTTCTGCTTTAAGTCTATGTTTCTTATTTTACACATATAAAGTTGTAAATGATTTTACTCATTCCATAAAAAAATCGTTTTTCAGTCTGTAGCCTCTGTGATTATATTTTAATCTATGAATGACTTAAATATAGAATAACTGAGCAGAGATTTTCACTGTATATTATATAACTGGAATAGGAGAAACGGACACAATAATTCACTGTGAAGTAGAAGGGCAGATAGAACAGCCTTTAACACTAGAATTACCAGAGAAGGGTCATTTAACATTTCTACCTTTGGAGCCCACAGACGGGTCGACTGACCTGAAGGATTTTAATTAACATCCTATAAGCAGGTGTGAACAGGCGCTTTTGTTCTGTAAATAAGGCCATTACTGGTGCACCAAAGGAAGAAGGAAAGCTTACAGTAACTCCCAACTAACTGTCTAGTTAGTTGGGAGTTAAGCTCAGTATATTGTATTTTATAATTTAAAGATTATATAAATTATATTTTATTATAACGTTCTCTGGTTTATAAAGGGCTCTGGTTTATAAAGGGCTCTGGTTCATAAAGGAATCTGGTTTATAAAGTGCTCTGGTTTATAA
>NW_015151573.1:170493-173535 GCF_000732505.1 Cyprinodon variegatus | reverse complement strand
GGCTCTGGTTTATAAAGGGCTTTGGTTTAGAACGGGCTCTGGTTTATAAAGGGCTCTGGTTTATAACGAGCTCTGGTTTATAACTGGCTTTGGGCTATAATGGGATCTGGTTTATAAAGTGTTCTGGTTTATAAAGTGCTTTGGTTTATAAAGGGCTCTGGTTTTCAATGGCCTCCCAACAACATGTAGACAACTCCAGCATCCTTCCCTCCCCAAGCAGACTAGTAGTTTCAATGTGCAGAGAACCTATGGGTGACTCGGTGTAGAGAGAATAGTTTGTTCATTGAAACGAAGATTCCTTTGGTTTCTGCGACATTTTGCACATTTTATAACAATTCAACCACCAGCTTAAATTTCTTTCATTGTTTTGTAGCAATTTATTTAAGTTTATTTGTTGCATTTTTTGTAAAAGACCAACAATAAACAAGTTGATGATATGAGTGGAAAGTAAATGATACTTGATTTTATTTAATTATGCAGATAAAAAAAAACCTATATATATTTTTATTGTATCTTTGCTGATCTATAGATTGAAATCTTTGCATATTCTTTACAAAATAGTTGAATTCATGTGATTGCATCAAGATGATCTGTAATCATCCGCAGCCTGCAGTTGTTTGGATCCTCTAACTCGGATTATCCAGCTTTTAGCTCCATCCTTTCCCCCAGCACCCAGCCACCATATTTCTGGTAAGGATGAGCACCCCCACAGAATGATGCTGCCACCACCATGTTTAAGTTTGGGTGTTCCATGTTGGGCAAAATGTCCATTTTGTTTCACCTGCTTCCATGTTTGCAATGATGGCTTGTTGCAAACCTCATATGTAATTTAGTGTGGGTTTTTTTTCAATAAGATGTGACAATTTTCCCACTCCAGGTCACATACGTATATGGTTTGTACAAATAACAGAAATCCAATCAACAGATTGTCCCAGTGGTGTTATGGCTCTCTGCTCCCTCAGGGGAACCATGGGTGTCTTGGTTGCTTCTCTCCTTCTCTTCGCCCAGTTCAGATGGATGCTCCTGTCTTGGTAGGTCTGTAGTTGCACCATCCTTTCTTTATGTTTAAATGATAGATTGAATGTAGCTCATACATATGAACAAAGCTTGGGATATTTTTTCACAATCTAATCTTGCTTAAGGGTTAGTCTTCCTGCACAACAGATGAATTAACAGTGAGGTTGATCTACAGGCAGGGCCATGTCACCAGGAGGTGAAATTAGACTGTTGCTGATGGAGGACAGGCATAGAACATGTTGAATGCATTTGGCAATGAGGGGTCTCTTAGGCATTTTGCATCTCTGATGTTGTAGCCCGTAATGCATTTGATGCCCCTCCACATGCGCTGTGGGTTATTGGGGATGAAGTGACCTTGAATCTTATGGCTGTATGTGGCTTTGGCCCTCCCAATGCCTCCAGTCAGTCTTTTCCTCTCTTCTCTATCATGAACATAGAATGTAGGACCCAATATTCAAGGCAAGACAGACACTGTAAAGATTCAAAGTGTCTATTTAAAATCATAAGATACGCATAAGTGTGGATCCGCACCGGCCCTCGGGGGAAGGCAGGGCACCGCTGGCAACTCTTGTTTAACAGTTCAGTCCATCCCCTTATAGCGGGGTAGGGTCCAGCCAATGGACTGCCAACAAGATGCAGTGGGAGCCGCCCAGAGTGAACCAGATGCTGCAGCCCCAGTGGACAAGCAGGAATCAGAGCCAGGTGAGGGAAACAGTTCAGAAGAGGCAGGCTCAGAGATCCAGGAGTCTGAAGCCCAGTAAGAGGCTCCAATCAGAACAGGAACAGGCCGATCCAGGGTTACAGGAAGAGTGTTCAGGCAGGTTCAGGATTTGAAATGTACAATAGAGAGTTTGGGTAGAACGTTCGGATGGGAACAGGTAAGCTCAGTAGTTGGGAGGCAGAACAAGGCATGATATCATGAAAACTACTGTACGTTAAAACTAGCTCCCTCCACCGAGTCCAAACAGGAACCACAGACCGGACATGAACAGGAACACTAAGACAATACTAAAAACCTCTCTCACCACTGGCCTCTGAGAACGAGAACATCAAAGTCAAACTCAGCAACAATGATCTGGCCCTGATAGCTGGGACTGAGCCACGTTAAAACAAAACAAAAAAAAAAACCTGGTGGATACAATGACTGGTAAGTGCAAACTGGGCAGAGTTAGGGAGGTGAAAGAAATGAGAAATTAGGCCAGATATCAGAGTCGTGATCATGACGTTCTCAGAGTTCTGATGCATCACCTGTCCTGAAAACAGTGTCTCTATAGCTTTGAGCAAAGCTCTTACCTCAGCATTCAGCCAGAGTTTCTGGTTTGGATAACAGGTTACTGTCCTGGTGATGTGAACATCATCAGCACACTTAGAGATAAAGGTGAGACCAGAGAAGGTGTATCCCCCAGCTCCACCCCATCCTCAGGGTTTCACCTGTTGTGTAACTTAAATATCTCAAAGCAATGTACAGCTGGTCATCTGCCCTGCTCTCTGTTCCTGTCTTAGCTCCACACCCCCTTAGCCTCCCTCTGTTGTCTTTGTTATTCTGCCCTAAAAGGGGGTATTTCCTAGTCCTGGTCAGGAAGCCGGTAGTGACCATGTTCCAGTTTGCAGTTATATCCTGGAAACCTCTCAGCAACTCTGAAGATATCTGGTTGATCCAAGGACGCCCGCTATCCGAATAAATAAAGCACTGTGACTTGCTTGGTAAAATCCAGGTCCACCATGTTGAGTTGAAAACAGCAAGCAAAATATGGAAGCTCCTTTTATTCAATGACACGTCAGTTCCCCCCTGCTTGGATATCTTGTGCAAAACAGTACCTATTGTTACTCATATGCAACATTCTTCTCTCTTACTGTGCAATAACACATGCCGACTACTGTAAGTTTTTACCTATTTTATAAGGTCAGTAGATCATTACAGTGCAAGTGCAATAATCCAAGTCAACTACTTGTCATGATCTGGCCTGTTTGCTCCTCCTTAATTAGTCATTCCTTTCACCTATCGTTTTCCCTCCCTGCCTCAAT
>NW_015151573.1:163597-167982 GCF_000732505.1 Cyprinodon variegatus | reverse complement strand
ATGGCAACCTTGTTGCTGGAATTAAGTCCAACATAAGCGTAGGAGTGAAGCCCGGCTGTCAACTGAGCTTTGCTGCCGCTCTGAAAACTTTCAAAGCAAGTTTCATAATTAAGTTTTTAAACTAGCTGCACAGGTTGTTCTCAGGTCATCTTTCTCACAAAAACATCAGGAAACTACGCTTTGTGACATATTAATAGTGTAAAAATATACATTTGGACCGTGGGTGACTCTAAATGCTGCAGGATACGAGCTCTAAGAACCGGTGGTGTTGTCCCTGTTCAAAAAACTGACAAAACATTTTTATTAGCAGTGTGTTACTAAGTAACCAACAACCTTTGCACTATTTAATCCTCCCTTGTTGCACAAACACTTCCTTCCTTTATTATTAATATCCGTTTGTCTATTCTACACTGGAAAAACCACCTAGAAATGAGTAAAAATGTCCTTAATTAAGTGTATTTACCCTTAATTTGAGTAGGTAAATGAGATAGTTTGCCAATGGAATGAGTATTTTTACTCTTAAAATAAGATAATTAGATAAAATGCACTTGAAATAAGACAATGCAATTGTGTTTTCTTATTTTAAGTGTAAATTGTCTTGTTCCATTGGCAAAATGTCTCGTTTACCTCATCAATCCAAGAGCAAATGCACTTATTTTAAGAAAAAATGACTCATCTAGATTTAAACTTTTTCCAGTGTATGATGTGCATTTGAAAACATCACCCTAGAACAATCTATATCCACCCATTTGGGAAATGATTGAAGTGCCTTGAGATGACGTGTTGAGAATTGGTGCTACATTAATAAATTGAACTGAATTACATGTTTTGCTTGTTTTCCAGCAATAGCCGCACAAAATACTTTGTTTAGAGATTTGCACATAATTTCCAGCAGTTAATCTAATCCTCTTTACATTATGGGACCAGGGTTTAACCTGAGATTTTGAACGAGCTCTGTCCCATGCTGTGTGCAATTCATACCGAGGAGTCAACAAAAACTCACCAGGAAAATGTCCCAAACGGACAAGTTAAACATTTACCAATAGGTTAGAACCATGTCAGCAAAGATGTATGCATGCATTAAGGTCAAAAGGCTAAACCAGGATGTGTTCATAAAGAAGTTAGCCTTTTTTTTAAAGTTAGCGGAAAATAAAAACATTTCATTTTGACGGAAAGTAAACATTGTCACTGTGGTGTAATACTTTTACACTAATATGGTCGTCTGATCGGATGCAAACCTGGAATTTGGCCTTTGCAGCTCATGTTTGTTCTTATTTCAGGTCTGAACTGTACTCTTCTCTAACGCAGGCTAAAAATAGCTCACGTTAATGAGATTAAAGTGAGCTGTTTTTTGTTTTCAGAGACCCTGAGATATTCAGACATTCCTAAGGCCAGAAAACAGTGGAGAGGAAATGAAGTTGTGGAAACTACATCTCATCAAAAGGCATAGGGCTGGTCAAGCTGAAACTGTGCTCATGTCCAACTAAGGTCGAACCCCGGTCTGTTTTAGCTGGAACTAATTTGACGGGACTGTCATGAGTCAGACAGGAAAAGAGACAGAGTCACACAGTAAAACACATTGATTTTAAAGGAAAAGTTCGGTCATATCAGGATCAGGAATCTTTTACCCGATTGTCATGATTTTATCTAAAGCAGTGAAGCCAAACAGAGAGACACAGAGTAAAAGTTTGAACAGGTTTTATTGAAGAGTATGTTGGGTTCAGTGCAGAGTTCCTCTGAACTCTGCTCGGCCGGGAAACTGGAAGACGAGGGGAAGACAGACTGTAAGATTCAGGCTCAGTGGGGAATTGGAGTTGTTAATCTTGAAGGAGAGGATTTCCAGAGAAGAAGAGACACGTAGACTCCAGTCTGTGTGTCGGTCTTCCAGGGTTTGTTTGATTCGGTGGAGGGCGGAACAGGGTTTACCCAGAACTCAGACGGAGTGGAATGATGCAGCCGCTGGTTGCAACTCAGTTTTCCTGTGGTACTTGAACGGGTCGTGGTGAAGATGACTTCCTTACTCAGAGAGTGATCTGAGCGTGCTCAAAGGGGCTGGATCCAAACCTCCTGTTTGGAATCCGTCGCTCAGTGTAAGACTCAGTTGATCCCACATGGGAGAAGGCGGTCCACTGCCTTTCGGCAGGAAGGCTTCCTGCCGAAAGGCAAAGAACAAATAAAGCTGAGACTCAGGGAGAAACAAGCGCTCAGTAAAACTCAATGTGATCTCAGCTGGGATAGAGAACAAAAACTCAAAATGCAAAAAGTCAGATTAGGCTCAGCATAAACAAGGCTTGGCTAGAGTACCGATAACTGGCAAACACGCAAGATCGCTAGATGTGCTCCAGCGCTACCATCCATGTTTACTTCCGTAAACACAAGACACGCCGACCTGTGACGTCATTGTCTACTGCACATGCGGGACACTTGCGTGGTATGACTCCAGTTCACACAGGAGATCACATACAAGTCTCATATATTTGGAAATGTGAATGGCAAAAAAAAAAAATCTGGATTTCATAAAATCTGCATTTCACAAATAAATCAGAATTGAGCATGAAGGCCTGCAGTGTGAACGTAGCCTTATTCAGATAAATTCAGTTTATTTATATAGCGCCAATTCACAACACACGTCATCTCAACACTCTACAGTTCACCAGATCACGTTTCTACAGTTTCAATCTGAAACGCAAGGGTGACTTTGATCACGTGCTGCTCAGTGGAACAGTGGGTAGCGCTGCTGCATGTTCTCCCCGTGGATGCGTGGGTTCTCTCCGGGTACTCCAGCTTCCTCCCACAGTCCATAAACATTACTTGACATGGTTAATTGGCTTCTCTAGACAGCTAGAGATAGACACCAGCACCCCTCGTGACCCCACTTGGGATTAAGTGTGTAAAGAAGATGGATAGATGGACTTTGATCATCAGAGTTAAAGTTTATTTAGTAAGAAGTGGTTTTTCACATCCAATTAATTAGTTTTGGACAAAAGAAAAAAAAACATTTAACATAAACAGATTTAGGATTTTTAACATTTTGAATGATAAAATGCATGCTTTATATGAAGAGCATGGTGACAGTTATTAAAAAGGAGCAACAGTATGACAAAGATTAGATTTTATAGATATAGATATACCTCTGCTTTAGCTCTCAAACCAACCACTAACTTCAGCCGACTTCCTGCAGTTCTCTGCTTCTAGATTCTTGATGCTTTTCCAAATAAAATCTTAAAAGTTCACTGGTTATCTGTGTGATTCTCCTTGTGGGTAAAAATAAACAAACTAAAAAACAAACACGACAAAACCATTGATTGGCAATTAATTATAAGCTGATTATTTGTTTACATCTCTCTCAACCGCGGGGAGATATATGGAGAAAGAATCAATGAGCATTCCTATTAATACCTGCAATTCTTCTTGCTTTCTTTATACCAAATTGTTTTTCAGAGACCAAGGGTCAGTCTGTGAACAACACAGGGTCTCCCAGCCATTCCTGCAGGGACAGTTCTGTGACCTTTTCGCATACAATGTGTGTAGTACTACAGCACCAGTAACACAACATGTTCTGGCAGAACTCTGTAATGCCCTGTGGGCTGGACACCCCCCCCCCCCACATGCACACCAACACACACTTGTGTTGTCGCTATCAGTCGTGCAATAACTAATACCTTCGAGGAGAGCAGAGTAAACTCAGGGTTATGAAATAACAAGGGATCAATGGGAAATCCTCTTTTCGATTCACACAGCTGTTTCAGTAACCAGCAGCAAATATCCGTCATTCTGGTATTACCAGTAATGGAATTAACCCTGTGCCACAAACTGGACCACCGACTGACCTTTCAGTAACCTTTCTTATCAGCTTAAAAACCACTGCTGCCAAAAACATTTTGAACAAACTGTCATCATGACACATACAGCCTCAGAGATGCTTCCCTACGTTTTTATCCATAACCTAATCTGTGTAGTTTTTTCTTGATCTTCCCTAAACCAAATTTAGCTCTTGACTAATGTCACCTCATTAGCCCCATTTACACTACCCTTTAGAAACCATGCTGAGATAATTGTTGAGTTTAAATGGCCAACACAACCGAACCACGCTAACATGGTACTAGTTCATCAGTGGTGGCGCGGTTCAGTTCGGGCTCGGTTGTCAGATAACAAAGAAACGAGCGACATAACAAAACATAACTTCCTGAATTTTATGGGTGACCCCAATGTTGATTGCTTGTTTCCCTCTAGAGAGTAGTAGTACCGTAGATTGTCACTAGGAGGCGAGGAACCTTGCTAGCATTGTGTGTAAACAGTCGTAAGGAACCAAGCTCGGCATAAATCCGTTTTCAGAGGGCAGAGTAAATTAACCTGACTCCGCCAGATGGATTTTCTCCGCATAT